>NW_026648078.1:0-171759 GCF_950295315.1 Erinaceus europaeus | reverse complement strand
GCCTCAGGCATGACAGTCTGTTTGCATAAACATAATGCTATCCACCCCACCCATGTATGATGTTTCTACAGACAGTAAGTAAGGTCTAAAAAGTATAGCTTCTTGGGAGTCAGTCGGCGTTAGCACAGCAGGTTAAGCTAACTTGGTGCAAAGCACAAGGACAGGCCTAAGGATCCCGGTTCCAGCCCCCTGGCTCCCCACCTGCAGGGAAGTCGCTTCACAGGTGGTGAAGCAAGTCTGCAGGTGTCTGCCTTTCTCTCCCCCTCTCTATCTTCCCCTCCTCTCTCCATTTCTCTCTGTCCTCTCCAACAACAACGACATCAATAATAACTACAACAATAAAATAACAAGGGCAACAAAAGGGGAATAAATAAAGAAATAAATGTTTTAAAAAAGTATAGCTTCTCTACAGTAATACATTACAAATAGGTAACAACTACATATGGGCATTGCACCCTTTTCATTTTAGGTGATCCTAAAGGAGGTCTACCATACCAGAAGCAGTTTATTCTCCTGTACTATGAAAATAAATATTACCTGTTTTTACATGTAACATGACACGAAAGAGATCAATGTATAAGTAATTGGATCAAAATTCTAGCAGGCAGACTGTTTCTCATTTCATTCAGGTTTTTAACATGTGAAAATAAATTTCCTATAGTAGTTGTGACTTTCACGATTCATATGTAAAAAAAATTTAAACACTAATATTTTAATATTTACTTATTTATTCCTTTGTTGCCCTTGTTATTACTGTTGTTGTTATTGATGCTATTATTGTTGGATAGGACAGAGAAATGGAGAGAGGAGGGGAAGACAGAGAGGGGGAGAGAAAGACACCTGCAGACCTGCTTCACCGCTTGTGAAGCGACTCCCGTACAGGTGGGGAGCCGGGGGCTCATACCAGGATCCTTAAGGGGGGTCCTTGTGCTTTGCGTCACCTGCACTTAATCCGCAGTGCTACCACCTGACTCCTGTAACAAAATATTTTTTAAAAAAGCTCCAAACACAGGGTGGGGGCAGATGGCATAATGGTGATGCAAAGAGACTCTCATCCCTGAAGCTCCAAAGTCACAGGTTCAATCCTCCGCACCACCGTAAACCAGAGCTGAGCAGTGCTCTAGTTTAAAAAAGAAAGAAAGAGAGAGAGAGAGAGAGAGAGAGAGAGAGAGAAAGAAAGAAAGAAAGAAAGAAAGAAAGAAAGAAAGAAAGAAAGAAAGAAAGAAGGCTGGGGCCGGGTGGTGGCGCACCTGGTTGAATGCACATGTTACAATGTACAAGGTCCTTTATCTATTCCAATAAAAATCACTGACAAAAAAAAAATGTACATGGTCCTGGGTTCAAGGTCCTGGGGTTCCTAGTCCCCACCTGCAGAAGGAAAGCTTCACGAGTGGTGAAGCAGGGCTGCAGGCATCTCTCGTTGCTCTCTCTCTCTCTCTCTCTCTCTTATCAGCCCCCTTCCCGATCGATTACTGGCTGTCTGTCCAATAAATAAATAAAAATAAAAATAAAAAAATAAAGAAAAAGAAAAAGAGTCAAACACCACTATTCTGTAATGAGATTTCTCTATATGCTATATTGACAATACCTGTCATAAATGTTGACCATTTGTATGCCACTTATTGTACCAGTAGCTGGGTGGAGTAGATAGCTAATGGTTGTGTAAGCAGACTCTTCTTACCTGATACATCAACACAGACTATTTATTTATTTACTTACTTACTTATTTTAAAGAATTTATTTTTCATGAGAAAGACAGGAGGAGAGAAAGAACCAGACATCACTCTGGTACATGTGCTGCTGGGGATCGAACTCGGGACCTCATGGTTGAGAATCCAATGTCCTATCCACTGCGCCACCCCCCTGGACCACACTCTAAGCAGTACTCTTATAATAAAAGTAAATAAACAAAAATAAAACTTAGCGGGGCCGGGTGGTGGCACACCTGGTTGAGCAAACGTATTACAATGCTCAAGGACCTGGGTTCGAGTCCCTGGTCCCCGCCTGTAGGGGGAAAGCTTTGCAAGTGGTGAAGCTGTGCTGCAGCTGTCTCCGTGTCTCCCTGTCTCTCTCCCTCTCTATCACCCCCTTCCCTCTTGATTTATGGCTGTCTCTATCCAATAAATAAAGATAATAAAAATTTTAAACATAAATAAAACTTAGCAAGAACAACAATAAATAACTCTAAGAGCAGAAACTGATGCAACTTCAGACGAGACAAAAATCAATGAAACAAAAAAGCTGGTTTTAGGGATGGAGTGGGAAATAAATAAAACTGATAAACCTCTCGAAGACTTATCAAATCAACTTCATAGCTTCAGAACTGTGAAGACATTAAAAGTCCTATTTTTAGTTTTGAGATATAGCTCCTCTTGAAATAGTCTCTTCTTAATTTACCGTGCAGTCACACTGTCTCCCTTTATTTTCCTCAAATACACCCCATTTCATTTCAAAAGTTCACACTTTTTCCCACTACCTGGACTGCTCTTCCTAAAGCTCTTTCATTTCTTAGATCTCCAATCTATGTATTGACCCTATCCACCTTACTAAAAGTGACCTAAAAATCTTAACAGAAGCAACACGTAGGACCTGAGTTCAAGCCCTCAATCCCCACCTGCAGGAGGGAAGCTTCACGAATAGTGAAGTGCAGCAGGTGTCTGTCTCCCTTTCCCTCTCATCATAAAAATAAAAACGAAGGGAGTCAGGGCGGCAGTGCAGGCGGTTAAGCGCACATGGCGCAAAGCACAAGGAGCGGCCTAAGGATCCCAGTACAAGCTCCAGGCTCCCCAGCTGCAGGGGAGTCGCTTCACAGGCAGTGAAGCAGGTCTGCAGGTGTCTGTCTTTCTCTCTCCCTCTCTTGTCTTCCCCTCCTCTTTCCATTTCTCTCTGTCCTATCCAAAAAAAAAAAAGAAAGAAAAAGAAAGAAATGAAAGGAAGCCTTAAAAAACAAAACAAACAAACAAAAAAATGACATGTGCTATACACATAACTTATCATGAAGGCGGTACAATTAAAAAAGGATAAAGCGTGGTGCAGGAGGTGGCACAGTGGATAAAGCATCGGACTCTCAGGCATGAAGTCCTGAGTTCAATCCCTGGCAGCACATGTACCAGGGTGATGTCTGGTTCTTTCTCCTCCTATGTTTCTCATTAAGAAATAAAATCTCAAAAAGGAAAACGCCTCATTTTATGTTGAGTACATGCTTAAATTATAATATGTGAAATATATTGGGACAAATATCCAATTAAAATGTCTTAAAAGGTAAACAGACAGGACTAAATAACACCTCCAAGTCACCCATAGAGGCTGGCAGAGAAAGCTAGTGTCTTCTAGTGGGGCTTCTCACACCTCCTTTACTACCACTACGTAGAGATTTCGTGCTAGAAGAGCCCCTTCTACGTTTTATGGTACACAATTCTGGGGTCCTGACCAAATACTGCCAGATCTGAGCAACTTCAAAAAGTTGAGAAAAGTTTTTAATTTTGCCCAGTAACTCCCTCTTCCTTGACTGAAATGTTAAGTTCTCCTGGGTTAGAACCCAAGTGAGATACGCTCACTCACAATAACGTCCACCATTTCAAATAAAAAGTCAACCACATCTCTTACACATGGTATTGGAAGTTCTTGTTTCAGTCAAGAACACAGAATACCATATGTGCCCCCCCCAATCATTTACTTACCCAGAGTGAGGTTTGATTAAGAGTTAGAGCCTAGCAGTTTGACAAGCTGATCTGAAGACAGTATTGGGTTCCTTATTTATCAAGCAAAACCAGAAAACATACTTATCAACATATGGTAGCTTCTCTCTTTTTACAAATGCCTCATCAGTCAGTATAGAAAATACCTGTGTACAGGTGGCACAAAGCACAAGGACTGGAGTAAGGATTCTGGTTCGAGCCCCTGGCTCCCCACCTGCAGGGGAGTCGCTTCATAGGTGGTGAAACAGGTCTGCAGGTGTCTATCTTTCTCTTCCCCTCTCTGCCTTCCCCTCCTCTCTCCATTTCTCTCTGTCCTCTCTAACAACGACAACATTAATAACAACAACAATAACTATAACAATAAAACAACAAGGGCAACAATAGGGAATAAATAAATAAATATTTTTTAAAATCCTTGTGTAGTCACTGACATTCTTCATTATGGTACAATTTTTTTTAATATTCATCTTTTTATTCCCTTTTGTTGTCCTTGCTGTTTTATTGTTGTCATCATTGTTAGATAGGACAGAGAAATGGAGAGAGAAACGGAAGACAAAGAGAGGGAGAGAAAGCTAGACACCCGCAGACCCGCTTCACCGCTTGTGAAGCGACTCCGCAGCAGGTGGGGAGCCAGGGGTTTGAACCGGGATCCTTACACTGGTCCTTTTGCTTTACTCCTTGTGTGCTTAACCTGCTGCACCACCGCCCGACCCCCCAGTACTCATTATTTAAGGAATGCTGCTCACAAAATTTTTTTTTTTTTTTTTGCCTAGGGGATGGCTTAGCTAGTAGAGCACAAGGCTGGCAAGCGAGACCTCGGGTATGATCTCTGGCTGTTCATGAAAGGATGTTTGACCTCTTTCTTTCATAAATCTTTTTTTAAAAAGATTTATTTTTTCCCACTTTAGTTGCCCTAAGGCTCACAAAATTCTTAGAAATGTTACGTCTTAAACAGCTTTATGAAAATTATAACTACATAAGCCATTGCATAAGCCTTTTTTCCTCTGGCTGCCAGACAACCAAGGGATACAGTAAAGTAGCACTAAACCCCAGCAATCATTTTATGCCAAATTCTTGGCACAATAACTATAGTTCTTTGTTCTGTATGGTATCTGATGTATCTACTTAATGAACCTCTTGTACCTGTGATTATCATGAAATCCTCACTTGAAAGTAGGTGAGGCATTAATATTTTTATTTATTTATTTAAGCAAGGAGACATTAACAAAACCGTAGGATGGGGGGGATACAACTCCACACAATTCCCGCCACCCAATCTCCATATCCCATACCCTCCCCAGTAGCTTTCCCATTCTCTATCCCTCTACCGAATCAACACATTCTTTTTAAAAACTTTAGTTATTTATGAGAAAGATAGGAGAGAAAGAACCAGACATCACTCTGATACATGTGCTGCTGGGGATTGAACTCGGGACCTCATCCTTGAGAGTCCAATGTCTTATCCACTATGCCACCTCTCAGACCACTTTTTGATTTTTTAATATTTATTTCCTTTTGTTGCCCTTGTTTTATTGTTGTAGTTATTTATGTCGTTGTCGCTGGATAGGACAGAGAGAAATGGAGAGAGTAGGAGAGGACAGAGAGGGGGAGAGAAACACAGACACCTACAGACCCGCTTCATGGCCTGTGAAGCGACTCCCCTGCAGGTGGGGAGCCGAGGGCTTGAACCGGGATCCTTACGCCAGTCCTTGCACTTTTTGCCACATGCGCTTAACCTACTGCACTACCGCCCAACTTCCGGAGGCATTAAATCTAAAGTAAAATGATCACTGTCAATTTAAACATCAGACCACTTTTTAAATATATAGTTTTAGAAGGCATAATTCCTTTAAGAATCACAAGTTTTGAGAAATTGTTAAAAACATAATTAGTTCATCCTCCAACAGAATCACTAGAACCCCTGTGTGTGGGTTGTTACAACAACTGTTGGTAGATATGATCATTTACCACAATCACATTTAGGACTAGGAAGATGTAATGACAGGATATGCTTCTAATAACTTTGAAAAGTCATTTAACTGGAGAGGGGGGAGGGCTGGTAGTGGAACACCCAGTGAAGCACACAGCACTATACTTAAGGACCAGCTTATGAGCCCCCACTCCTCACCTGCAGCGGGAATGCTTCATGAGTGGTAAAGCAGGTCTTCAGGTGCTCTCTCTCTCCCTCTCTTTCCCTTCCTTCTCAACTTCTGTCCTATCCAATAAAATGGGGGGGGGACAGAAAGTGCCACTAGGAGGAATGGATTTGTAGTGAGACCATAACCACCAATGAGCCCCAGTCTCCCTCGACCGGACCTGCTAATATACGCGGATATCTTCACCCACCCTGTCCGACGCTTGACGTCTCGTCACCCAATCTGGTCCCCTATGCCTACACTGAACTTCTCTGTTCCAGTCTCTTGGAAACAGAGTTGGCAGTCAGCTGAGGTAAAGAACAAACACCTCATCACAGACCCCTGCAAGCGTCAACCCGGCTTTGACCTAGCACGTTATGATTGGGCCCTCCTCAATCGCTATGGAACAGGCCATGGCCAGTGTACTGCTATGTTCCATCGCTAGGGAGCCAGAGATGAACCGAACTGCCCCTGCGGCTACGGACAGACTATGACCCACATAGTCAACGACTGCCACCTCTCCAGATTCAAAGGAGGTCTCGAAACTTTACATCAGGCTCAACCTGATGTTGTTGACTGGCTAAGGAAGAAGGGCAAAAGCTAGAAGAAGAAGAAGCCCCAGTGATAACCCTAGGGGCAAAAAAAAAGAGTAATCTTAATGTAATGAAAATAAGGCAGATTTGTGGCTTAGAAATGGCTCAACTGGTAGAATGTTGGACTTGTATGTCTGAAGTTGCTGAATCAATTTCCATACATGTATGCATAAAGTGGTGTTCTGTATCATGTGAATTGCTCTCATGGATTAATATTAAAAAAAAAGCAGGATTCAGGCGGTAACACAACGCATTAAGTGCACGTGGTGCAAAGGGCAAGGACCCCTGTAAGGATCCCGGTTCCAGCCCCTGGCTCCCCACCTGCAGGGGAGTTGCTTCAAGAGTGGTGAAGCAGGTCTGCAAGTGTCTTTCTCGCCCCCTCTGTCTTCCCTTCCTCTCACCATTTCTCTCTGTCCTATCCAACAACGACTACAACAGTAAAAATAATAAGGGCAACAAAAGGGAACAAATAAGTATAAAAAAGAAAAAGAAAGAAAAATGCATATGATACACTGTGGGACATTTAATTCAAGGCACTGCCTTGCTTTTCTGAGTATATTTATCCCAAGGAAATCACAATAAATGGGCAAAGTTATGTCCCAACGTTTTCATATAACATGAAAGCTGGAGATAAGAGAGATCACTTGAAATTAAAAATCATAAAGAGCATAGTTATTTAAAATCGTATAGACTAAATATTAAGGGGAGAAGCTATTCAGAATGCATCACAGAGTGATGAAAGCTACAAACAACATGCCTAAAACTCTCTTTTTTTTTAAAAAAAAAAGTATAGAAACACACACATACAAATATGCACAACCATGGGTGGGGGGTAGATAGCAGCATAATGGTTATGCAAAGAGGCTCTCAAGTTCCAGGTTCAATTCCCCAGGCAACCATAAGCTAGTGCTAAGCAGTGCTTTGGTAAAACTAGACAAATTAAATAATCAAATAAGTATAACCATCCGTGAAGTTATAAATAAAATGTGAAGTGTTTATGTCAGGTAGTGGAGTTATATGAGGTCTCTTTTCTCCCATCTTCTGTAATTTCCCAATTCCATGTAACAACATCACCACCACCACGGTTTCTTAAAATTTATTATGCGGAGTAATTTTTTTTTCTTTTTACCAGAGCACTGCCCAGCTCTGGCTTATGGTAGTGCGGGGGATTGAACCTGGGACTTCGGAGCCTCAGGCCATAACAGAGTTTCTGCATAGCCATTATGTTATCTAACCCCATCCTCAGAATAATGTTCTAACAACTTTATCCTTATATAACCCTTTATGTACGCCTGACTATTCTGTGTTCATATTCCAGGTGACTGACTAGAGACTTCTAACATATAGGTTTCAATGGCATGACTGAAATTTCCCATCTGAGCCAGCATGGTGGCTTCATATTGGGCAGTCTTAGAAAACTGCATTGGTTAAGTTTGACTTTGAAGACAGCTACCCTTTTCAACTGTAATTTTAAAAATGACACTACACTGATACAGTTAAATAAAAATGTACTTTATTTTATTTAAGTATCTGTCTAATTTAACCTCTAATACCTTTGCAAAGAGGGGTATGTGTGTATTTTAATATATTCTGACCTGGATTTATATATTTCTAGCTTTAGTACCTAACATTTTGTAATAAATAAACCTTTTCTAAAAACAAAACAAACAAACAAAAAAGAAGAACTTTATCCTACTTAATCCCCAAGAACTTTATCCTACTTAATATGGGCAGACAATCCTTTGTAAATCAGGTTATCAAGTGAAAGAAAGGTTAAGGATTCAAATTTGCTTTTCTAGCAATAAGTCTGAAGTTTGTAAGATCCTTCCTATACATATTTCTGTGAGATACAGCCATATGTATAGTTCCCATAGCATGGTAGCAAGTTTGTGGTCTGGGAGCTGATGCAGTAGATACAATGTTGGGACTCTCAAGCATAGGTCCAGAGTTCAATCCCAGCAGCAGCACAAGTGCCAGAGTGATGTCTGGTTCTTTCTTTCTCCCCTCCCACCCTTCTAATTAATAAATAAATAAAATATTAAAATAAAAGCTTTCTCATCTGAGGATGGGTTGGCTCTTCAGATCCCATTTGATGGCCCACATCACCCTTTGAGAGCAAGAAGGGACAGCAAGGACCATTTCTGCAGCACAGAAAAGTCACAGTTGTGGGTGATTGGAGGAGTGTGGGTGGGTTAGTGTCCAATGGCATTGTCACTGAAGATTTCCGAACATCCAAGGAACCCAAAAGCTAATGATTAAGCCATAAAAAAGGAAACCTAACCAGTCAGCAAAACTCCACATTGAGTTTAATATTCAATGTTTTCAGGCCTAATCTCAGAAGTCTATTAGGACACTGTGTTGCATTATAAAAAGGAGGGAGAGTTAAAAAGGAAATAATCTGATTTTTTTTTCTAGAAGCATAGGAGGATTTCATAATACTGGAATCACCTCTGGGTGGATGGGATCCCTTTCGATAAAAATTACTCTTGCCCCTCAACTATATTGTCACTTGCAAAATCTGCTGGCTCTGCTTTGGTTTCATGATGGTCCGAGAGTCCTAATGGTGCAGTCAAAACTTAAGACAACAGCTCAATTAGCCTCTTTCCATTTAAGTATTGCCTGGTTACTGTAGGCATCCATCTTTGCAGTAGCATTCCCATCAAAATCATTAACACAATAAAAGATCCAGAAGTAAGCTGTCTACTTCGGGTGAATGGTTTTTGATCAGCAGAGTTGAAAAAGTACAAGGAGAGCTAAAGTTTGGCAGGCTAACCAAAGAAAGAAAAATATTTGGGAAAAGATGTTAAAAGGAATCTTCACTAATGGAAGTAATGGTGTTTCTGTTTGTTGTAAACTTTCCCCTTAATAGATGACTATAAGATTGTGGACACTGCTCTGATTTGATCAACAGGGTGTGAGAGCACTGTAGAACTAGAAAAGTCTACAGTTGGGGTGAAAGGGGTATCAAAAAGAGCAGGCAGCTAAGTTATCTGTAAGATGGCCCCAAGGTGCATGAGGAGAGGAAATAGGGACTGAGAGTGAGGGAGGAAGCAAGCATTACCCACAGGGCAATTAAAAAAAAAAGAGATGCAATGCACTGTGGGATGCAGCCTTTCACTCCATTATCTTTCCTCAGTTATCTTAAGATACAAAGATACAGGGCGGGTGGGTAGATAGCATAATGGTTATGCAAACAGACTCTCATGCCTGAGATTCCAGAGTCCCAGGTTCAATCCCCCGTACCACCATAAACCAGAGCTGAACAGTGCTCTGGACTAAAAAAAAAAAAAAGAGATAAGAAGAGAAAAAAATACAATAATAGCTTCCTAAATACCCTCATACAGCTCTGATTCTGCTGAAAAATAAGCTTTTGTATTATTATCTGTACCAGCAGCAGCAGCAGCAGCAGCACAGAGGAAGGTCAACGATTTCAGAATTCAGGTTCCCTAAGACTTTCTAGACGGCTCCAACCGAGATGCTGGCCATGGGGATGCAGAGTTTAATGCATCACGTTATCCAATCGACTAAATTTAAGTCTGGCTCCGATTCGAAAGATGTGAAAAATCGACACACGCCAATCTAGGGGTAGTTGTTTGCTAATAGTTTTGGCGCCCTCAGTACAGAATGTCAGGTTCCCGAAATGGAATTGGCAAATTGCACCCAAGTAAAAGACTCTGGGGTGGGTGGGTGCGGAGAATACAGGCCCATGAAGGATGATAAATGACATAGTGGGGGTTGTATTGTTAAATGGGAAACTGGGGAATGTTATGCATGTACAAACTATTGTATTTACTGTTGAATGTAAAACATTAATTCCCCAATAAAGAAATAAATTTTAAAAAAAATTTAAAAGAATGTCAGGTTCTCTTAACATCAAACCCGACTGAAAACCGTTCCGAATGCAAAAGCTGTTTCCCAGACTCCAGGAGAAACAACAGAGAGGAATAGGTAAGCTGTAGGATCTTCCATGCAAGCTGGCTCCAAAGCTAAAGGCAAGCCAGCCCGGCCTGGGTGGCTCAACAGTGAAACGACAAAGCCACGTGTCTGCAGGACCCCAGCTAAGCTCTCTCTGCTCTCATGCCGCTCAGTGCAGCCGCAATCGCCGCGTCGGGTCCTTGTAACCCACTATCCTGAATTCAAAAATCCAAAATCCGCAGCTTGGCCCTCATGCTCCATCTGGACACTGCCCCACTGCAAAGGTGAGAACGTGACCCTCAAGCAAGAGAAAATAGTAATAATAATGACGGAAAGAGCCCGTGGGGCACACGCGCCAGACAGCAGTCCCTTCCTGCTCTGCTCCCCCGCCTCTGCCCAGGGCCCTGTGAAATCCCGCGGCAGGCCCATCCCCCTGCCCTTTGCTGTCCAAGCCCCGTCCCGCCGCGGCATATGAGGTTAGTTGGGGTCCCGACGTCGCCCTTACCAGATCTCCTGGTTGCTGAATTTCTTAGTCACCACCTTGCCGAGCTCCAGGCCCAGGCGGTCGGCAATTTTCTGGGACAAGTCCTGGTGGGAGCTACCACTGAAGATTTTGATGTTCGGCATCCTGGCCAAGTACCCCAAACACTCCTCGCTCAGCACTTTACACCTGCTGAGGAGACGTGAGCCGAAGTGACCCCTGAGATTCTGTACTAACTGCCTAGGATCACTACTCTGCCTTCTTACATTCCCGCCAGGCACGCGGCTCTAAATTGCCTGGTGCCAAGCAGGCGGGGTCAGAGGGTGGGGGGGGAGGACACATGTTCACACTGTGATTGGTTGACATGTTGCGAGGGGCGGTTTCTCGCGGTAACTCCTCCTGACTCTCTCAAATATTGGCTTGGAGGGTTTGAGGGTGGATGATACCAAGAAGTTGGGTTGATTGAACATCTTGTAAAGTCGACCATCTGCATTACCATGGGGGTGGAGGGATCTATGTGGGAAGTATGGCTTGATCTTTCCCAGTAGCTGGGAAGTTGGACATGCTGCTGCTGCTGCTGCTGCTTCTCCCTCTCCCTCTCCCTCTCCCTCTCCCTCTCCCTCTCCCTCTCCCTCTCCCTCTCCCTCTCCCTCTCCCTCTCCCTCTCCCTCTCCCTCTCCCTCTCCCTCTCCCTCTACCCCTCCCCTCTCCCCCTCCCCCTCCCCCTCTTCCTTCTTCTTCTTTCTTCTTCTTCTTCTCCTCCTCCTCCTCCTCCTCCTCCTCCTCCTCCTCCTCCTCCTCCTTCTTCCCTCCCAGAACGTGAAAGTTAAGACTGACTCAAGTCTACAGTTTCTTTCCTTTCCCTTTTTCTTTTGTTTTAATGTTGACAGCCACGGTTGATCAGAAAGGGGGGTTGGGGGGACCTAAACATGAATTCACTTGCATATGTTGAGCATGGTTTTGTCTCTTTGTAAGAACGAGGCTGACTTAACACTTTCACATCAACCACCCATAACACAGGCATATCTAAAGGGCTCCTTTGCCCCTCTTTAGCTGTGGTGTTGTATTTGCCTGGAAAGACAAGTCCCAAAGGGAAAGTGGCTAAAGGCATAACACCTGAGTCATCCAGAAAAAATATTTTTAAGGGGAGTTTGACGGTAGTGTAGCGGCTTAAGTGCACGTGGCGCAAAGCAAGGACCGGCATAAGGATCCCGGTTCGAGCCCCCGGATCCCCACCTGCAAGAGAGTCGCTTCACAGGCGGTGAAGCAGGTCTACATATCTTTCTCTCCCCCCCTGCCTTACCCTCCCCTCCATTTCACTCTGACCTATCTAACAACGATGACATCAATAACAACAACAATAACTACAAAAACAGTGAAAAACAACAAGGGCAACAAAAGGGAAAAATAAATATAAAGAAATTAAATATTTTAAAACAAGTGAAGCGTTTTCCAAAATAACTGGGCAATGTAGGTCTGACTGAGCCTTGAGAAGGATAACAAATATAATCGACTTGTGGGACTTAAGATAAACAGTCCTGAAGGAGAGAAAAAATGGCTTTGGTCCTCTTTGCTTCACGTGAACCTCAGTATTATCATCTGCATGCTGCAAATGTAACCTTACTTACCATGTCTTACTATTTTTCTATGACTATAAGCTGGACCAAAGAGAGTCCAGTCCTTCTCCCCCCCCTTTAAAAGATGTATTCATTTATTGTTATTATGAAAGAGAAAATATGAGATATTTAAGTCCAGATTAATGCTCATCTCTGGCACAGGGTGGCTCTGGGGAGTGAGCCTGTAGCCTCTGGGCCTTCAGACATGCATTCTGTGTTATCTCCCTTTCTTTTTTTTTTTTCCTCCAGGGTTATTGCTGGGCTTGGTGCCTGCACCATGAATCCACTGCTCCTGGAGGCCATTTTTCCCCCTTTTGTTGCCCTTGTTGTTGTAGCCTCCTTGTGGTTATTATTATTGCCATTGTTGGTGTTGTTCGTTGCTGGATAGGACAGAGAATTGGAGAGAGGAGGGGAAGACAGAGAGGGGGAGAGAAGGATAGACACCTGCGTACCTGCTTCACAGCCTGTGAAGCGACTCCCCTGCAGGTGGGGAGCCGGAGGCTCGAACCGGGATCCTTACGCCAGTCATTTTCACTTTGCACCACCGCCGGACCCCAGTTGTCTCCCTTTCTGAGGGCCATTAGTCTTGCATCACATTTCCACTAAGTATCTTCTGATGATGGGTTAGTTGAAGAGGAAAGCTTACAACTTTAAACTGTAACAATAAAAAATTCCCATTTTAGAATCAAACAATTTTAGTCATGCTCACCGCAGTGCAAGCTGTGAAAATAGAATGGACTTTGGCAATCATCTAGTCACTAGCTTCATTTTACATATGGTGATTCTTAGCTCAGAGATGGAAGGGTTTTGTCCAAGTGTCAAAGGCAGAAAATACTCCCATTAGCAGCCTGGTTTTCTCTTCCAACCATTTTCAGTGACATACATGGAGGATTTCTTTGAACTTTCTATTGTTGCTATGTTTCATATTGGTTTGTTCCCCTGCCCCCTGACCTCTGAGAGAATTGGTTTGGCCCTTGCTAGTTTCGTGCCCTGCTTTCTCCCTGCCCCCTATGTTAAGGACGTCCAGAGTCCCAGCAGCAGCCGCTGAGAGAAAATGATGGGGAAGTATATGGTGTGGTGATTTGCCCGTTCGTGAATAAAGATTAAACTGTAGTTTCTCAGCCCAGCCGTGTGTCCCCAAGTCTCTGTCTCTGTTCACCACCACGAAGCTAGCCCGGCCTGCTGGAGCCCCTAAACTTTAACAACAAATGGCGCTCATGTGGACCTGACCTGCGCTTCTCTCAGATAAGTGAAGACAATTTGGCTCCGTATGTACTATGGCCTTCTCTTCTGCTTGTGAAGAGATCTCCAAAGGCCTCTGCCCTTTCTTCACAAGACTGTTTAGCTGTTTCTGGAACATTTATCTCTGGACCACTCTGTGGTTTCCACCCAACGCCAGCCCGCAGGAGCCCAACACCAGCCTGCATGAGCCGGCTTTCCGAAACGTGGCACAGGACATTGGGCGTGGGCTCCCTCCACGCTGCTCGGCTGCTTGGAACAGGGCAGCAGACATGGCGGCCTATCCTGGCTGCCACCCCAGGGCACCTTGGCCCGCGCCTTCTGCACGGCTGGCCCGCCCACCCTCGTGCTATGAAGTCTGGGCAGATCCTGGACCACCTGGAGACTGCGGGCTCCCTGCCAAAATTGGGCCTCCTTGGACGAGATCTCCAGCTTGGGTCTGAAGGCAGACAAGCTAGAATACACAGAGATTCATCCAGAGATCGCCACCTGCAATTCCTAGAAGTGAAGTTGCCCAAGAGGCCACCTCTGGACAACGCACTCCCCAAAAGGCTAAGACAGTACAGATTTAAATTCGTGTTTAAAATGACATGTCTTCGTAACAAAGGTTTCTCTACTTGTGTATTAATGACCATGTTTATGTGTGTGTTTAAAGTATGGTAAACAGTAACTTTAAGGTTAAAAACGTAACTTTAAGGCTAAATTCTTACCAGGCAAAGTTAAATGAAAAAGGTTTTAAACGTAATTCTCATAAAGATAAAATTAACTTACATTTAAAGTCTGAGGTAAAAATTAGTTAAAAATCAATATATTTTAACTAAGTTGGTCAAAAAAAAACCTGTGCACACCTAGGGTGTGTCTCCATCTTGAATGGGTGTAACAAAAGGTTAGAAAGACGCTGTTGATATGTAAAACTCTCAAATTCCTTCTCAATTAGAAACATTAGATTGCGCTATGGTTATGCTAATAATTCTAATGCCTGAGGCTTTTTTCTTTCTATGGTTCATGTTTGCCTTTCCACATTTTATTGTGTGAACTTTAAATAGCCTTGGAATCGTGCTAGAAGGGACTTCCGATTGTAATAGAGTTATCAATTGTGGTAAACTTCTAACCTGCTACAAGTTTTGTTTCATAAGTAAGTGAATTGCAGCTGTCAAGTTCTCTACAGAAAAGCAGAATTCCGATGGCTGACATTCTCCATCGAGACAGATGTACAATTCTTTGGTGGACATCTGCTTTGGCCTCGCATTCCTATCAGACTCACTGGTACAACTCTTGGACACTTTGCACAAAACTAGCAGCTTCCCCTTATGCTGCTGGGTTTCTCAAAGACTGACTGCAGCCAGCTGCCTTGTGACTCTAGGCCATATCCCCGCCCCCATGCTAGGTAATTCCCACAGAGAAAAAAAAAATGCCCGTCGAGGCAAAAGCCCCCAGAGGCAGCAAAGGTTCTTTAGCTGATAAAGCTTTGCCCACAGAGGCAAAAAATGGCCCCCTCAGGCCTTCCCTTGGCAGCACACTGGTTCTTGTTACTAGCTTACATGTTTCTCCATGTTTGTGCCAGTTTCTTTTTTGAAAATGCCTGTACGACATAGGTTTCTGTTCACCCCACACCCCTGATACTGTGGTCATTTAGTTAAAAACAGAAGGGAGAATTGTTGGTATGTTTCATATTGGTTTGCTCCTCTTCCCCCCAACCTCTGAGAGAATTGGTTTGGCCCTTGCTAGTTTCATGCCCCACTTTCTCCCCGCCCCCTATGCTAAGGACATCCAGAGTCCCAGCAGCAGCCGCAGAGAGAGAATGATGGGGAAGCACATGGTGTGGTGATTTGCACGTTCGTGAATAAAGATTAAACTGCAGCTTCTCAGCCCAGCCGTGTGTCCCCGAGCCTCTGTCTCTGTTCACCGCCGCGAAGCTAGCCCAGCCTGCTGGAGCCCCGAAACTTTAACAACATTCTATCATACTTTTCTGAATTCAGAATTTAATGTGGGCTTGAATATATGTATGTACTTGGAGAAGGACATATACTGCAGGGCAGAATATTGGTAGTCTCCCCATTAGCGCTACACATAAAATATTTACTGTGTGCTTTACAGCATACAAGGCAGTATGGTAGGGTCGGGGGTAGATAGCATAATGGTTATGCAAACAGACTCTTATGCCTGAAGCTCCAAAGTCCCAGGTTCAATCCCCTGCATTACCATAATCCAAAACTGAGCAGTGCTCTGGTGAAAGGGAAAAAAAAGGCAGCATGCTGAGCACTGAGAGAACAATGCAGAGTTTACACTCAAGAGAGTCACTCATCTAATAAATATGAATTAGATATTTCTTATGTGTCAGACCCTGTTCTGGACACTGAGAATACAATGGTGGATAATCAATAACTCCTGCTTTCATCATGTTTATATATTTTTGTAATTTTTTATAATTATTTATTCCCTTTTGTTGTCCTTGTTTTCATTGTTTTAGTTATTATTGATGTCGTTGTTGTTGGATAGGACAGAGAGAAATGGAGCCAGGAGGGGAAGTCAGAGAGGGGGAGAGAAAGACACCTGCTGACCCTGCTTCACAGTGAAGATACGCCCCTGCAGGTGGGGAACTGAGGACTCAAACTGGGATCCTTACCCCGGTCCTTGCGGTTTGCGCCACGTGCGCCCGACTCCCTTCATGTTTATATTTTTAAACAGTCAACTTGTGGCTAAAGAAAGGGTGTGGAGGGCGAAGGGTAGATAGCATAATGGGTTTGCAAAGATACTATCATATCTGAGGCTCCAAGTCCCAGGTTCAATCCCCTGCACCACCATATGCCAGAGCTGAATAGTGCTCTGGTTGAAAGAAAGAAAGAAAAGAAAGAAAGAAAAGAAAGAAAGAAAGAAAGAAAGAAAAGAAAGAAAGAAAGAAAGAAAGAAAGAAAGAAAGAAAGAAAGAAAGAAAGAAGGAAAGGGTGTGGTATGCCAAATAGTGCTAAATGCTCAGCGAGAAGTCTGGCAAGAAAGTGGGATGTAAGCCCCCACACCTATGGACATGTAATCTTTGACAAAGGGGCCCAGACTATTAAATGGGGAAAGCAGAGTCTCTTCAACAAATGGTGTTGGAAACAATGGCTTGAAAGATGCAGAAGAATGAAACTGAACCACTGTATTTCAACAAATACAAAAGTAAATTCCAAGTGGATCAAACACTTTGATGTTAGACCACAAACTATCAGATAGTTAGAGGAAAATAGTGGCAAAACAATTTTCCCCATATATTTTAAAGATGTCTTCAATGAAACAAATCCAATTACAAAGAAGACTAAGGCAAGTATAAACCTATGGGACTACATCAAATTAAAAAGCTCCTTCACAGCAAAAAAAAATGACTACCCAAACCAAGAGACCCCTCACAGAATGGGAGAAGATCTTTACATGCCATACATGAGACAAGAGTTTAATAACCAACATATATAAAGAGCTTGCCAAACTCAACAACAAGACAAAAAATAACCCCATCCAAAAATGGGGGGAGGACATGGACAGAATGTTCACCACAGAAGAGATCCAAAAGGCTGAGAAACACATGAAAAAATGCTCCAAGTCTCTGATTGTCAGAAAAATGCAAATAAAGACAATGAGATACCACCTCACTCCTGTGAGAATGTCATATATCAGAAAAGGTAACAGCAGCAGATGCTGGAGATGGTGTGGGGTCAACGGAAACCTCCTGAACTGCTGGTGGGAATGTCAACTGGTCCAACCAATGTGGAGAACAGTCTGAAGAACTCTCAGAAGGCTAGAAAGGGACCTACCCTATGACCCTGCAATTCCTCTCCTGGGGACATATCCTAAGGAACCCAACACATCATCCAAATAGATCTGTGTACACATATGTTCTTGGCAGCACAATTTGTAATAGCCAAAACCTGGAAGCAACCCAGGTGTCCAACAACAGATGAGTGGTTGAGCTACTTGTGGTATATATACACAATGGACTACTACTCAGCTGTAAAAAATGGTGACTTCACCGTTTTCAGCCGATCTTGGATGGACCTTGAAAAATTCATGTTAAGTGAAATAAGTTAGAAACAGAAGGATGAATATGGGATGACCTCACTCTCAGGCAGAAGTTGAAAAACAAGATCAGAAGAAAAAAAAAAAACATACAAATAGAACCTGAAATGGAATTGGCGTATCACACCAAAGTAAAAGACTCTGGGGTGGGGAGAACACAGGTCCAAGAAGGATGACAGAGGACCTAGTGGGGATTGTATTGTTATATGGGAAGCTGGGGAATGTTATGCATGTACAAACTATTGTATTTACTATTGAATGTAAAACATTAATATCCCAGTAAAGGAAAAAAAGAAAGTGGGATACTGTATCATTTTGATAGAGAGATTGGGGATACTTACTTTTAAACAAGGTTCTCAACAATGCCTATCTGGGAAGGTAACATTTGAGCAAAGACCTGAAGGTGATATATAAATAAGCCATCTTGACAGCTGAAACAAGACAAAAAAGAACAGCAAGTGCCAAAACCCAAAAGTAGGAGTGTAGCTACAGTTTGAGATGTAGAAAAGTTGTTGTGTCTGACACAAAGTATGTGTGTGGGAGGGAGGAGGGAGGTGGTATTAGAAGTGTAGTGTACTTCTGAGAGAAAATATGGAGGTTGGGCAGGGGTGGCTAGTATAATGGTTATGCAAAGAGATTATCATGCCTGAGGCTCCAAAATCCCAGTTCCCTGCGCTACCAAAAGTCGGAGCTGATCAGAGCTCTGAGAAAAAAATTAAAATAAATAAAGAAAAGAAAAGAAAATATGGAGGAGGAGATCAATGAGATAAGAGTGACTAATGTGGGGTTGGTGGCATAGAGTACACACATTACCATGCACAAGATCGAGGGGTTAGAACCCAAATTTCCTGGCTGCTTACAGCAGGAGCAGACTCAGGCTAGTATAGGCAGAGGTTCTGCAGTAGCTACATGTCAAATTGAAATCTCTCCCATTGTTCAGTAGTGGTGTGTGTGTGTGTGTGTATCTGTCCAATTCTTTTTTTTCAACTCTGACATCATATTATTGAGGACATGTTGATTTACAGGATTTGTTAATATAGATATGTTAATTTTTATTTGACAGGACAAAGGAAATTGGGTAGTAGTGATAGAGAGGGAGAGGGAAAGATCTGCGGCACTGCTTCACTACTCATGAGGCTTCCACCCATAAGTGGGGCCTGGGGGCTTGAATCTGGGTCCTTGTGGATGGTAACATATGTGTTCAACCTGGTGTACCACTGCCTAGCCCCTGATATACAAATTTTTATTTTATTTTATATTTTGTTGCCCTTGTTGTTGTCATTGTTTTGTTGTTGTCTGATAGGACAGAAAGAAATTGAGAGAGGAGGGGAAGACAGAGTGGGAGAGAATGATAGACACCTGCAGACCTGCTTCCCTGCTTGTGAAGTGACCACAGAATCTTTGTGAGGTCCTTGTGCTTCACACCATGTGAGCTTAACCCACTGCCTACCGCCCACCCCTCCCCCACAAATTTTATTTTTATTAATGATTTTTTTTTTTACCAGAGCACTGTTCAGCTCTGGCTTATGGTGGTGCAGTATTGTTGTGCGGGCCGCGGAGAAGAGAGAGAGGAGGTCCGGAGTGAAGAGGGAACACAAATCTTTATTTGCGCTGGCACCTCAGAGTTGGGTGCTAGAGAAACAGGTTGGGCCACATCGAGGAAGCAAAAATGGCGGCCTCACGCTGTAACCTTTCGTGCATATGAACACTGAAGTGAAGCGCTGGCAAGGGAGCGAGATGCTGAAGAAGGGATTTTATAGGAGTAGCTTTCGGAAGAATGGGAAGGGGGAGGAGTAACCATAGCACTCCTGGATAGGATAGTCACTCTCTCGAGAGTGGGAAGAGGGAGGAGTGACCAAAGCACTCCAAATATCTCTGGGAAATAGACAATGCCCTGAGGGCACAACATTGCAAGAAACAGGCACTCTGAGAATGTCCCAAACTCCCAACTTTCAAGGGAACTAGCAGTAGCCTGAGGGGACAACATGGCAGATGTGACTGCATCTGCACAATATCCCAGCTGCTTCTTCTAGCGTTTGCCCTTCTTCCTTAGCCAGTCAACAGCATCAGGTTGAGCCTGATGTAAAGTTTCGAGACCTCCTTTGAATCTGGAGAGGTGGCAGTCGTTGACTATGTGGGTCACGGTCTGTCTGTAGCCACAGGGGCAGTTCGGGTTGTCTCTGGCTCCCCAGCGATGGAACATAGCGGCACACCGGCCATGGCCTGTTTGATAGCGATTGCGGAGGGCCCAATCCCAGCAGTGCAGGGGACTGAACCTGGGACTTTGGAGCCTCAGGCATGAAAGTCTATTTGCATAACCATTATGCTATCTACCCTCTGCCCTTTATTAATGATTTAATAATGGGAGGCCTAGCGCTTTTTGTGGCAGGTCTAGCTCCTAGTGTCTGCCTCTGCTGCCAGCAGCAACCCCGGGGGTGAGGGGGGAGCCTGTCGTGGCAGGACCAGCTCCTCCTCACTGTGTCTGTGTCTGTATACTGTTTGTTTTTGGACTCTGATCTCTCTACTCTGGCGATTCGCGAAAAGGTTGCCCTTGTTAGTGCAACTGACGGAGTCTGACCAGAGCTACTCTCCAGCAACCCCTGAAGACCTGACTTGTAACACCTTAGTAGCGGCGGCCGGCATGGTAATCACCCCCTGTTGACTGGGGGGAAACAAATTAAATGAGTTGATCAGTAAATTCTATCTGATAGTTGTTTTGCATAGAATCTCCCAGAGTGTGGCAGGCAGCTGTGTTACGTGTGCCAGAGTCAACGCTAATCCAGTGCAAGTGAAGGAACCCGGAACCCGGTGGCGAGGAGAGGAACCTGGAGAACACTGGGAACTAGACTTCACCGAGATGCCTGGAACTCGAGGAGGATATAAGTATCTCTTAGTCATGATAGATACCTTTTCAGGATGGGCTGAAGCTTTACCAACTAAGAAAGAGACTCGCCAGGTAGTGGTGAAACAATTGGTCTTTGAAATTATCCCCAGGTTTGGGCGCCCTTATGCACTGGGGTCTGATAATGGCCCGGCATTCATTGCCAAGGTCACCCAACAATTGGCTGAAACTTTAAAAATTAAGTGGAAGTTACATTGCATTTACCGCCCCCAGAGTTCGGGGCAAGTAGAAAGAATGAATAGGACTATTAAGGAAAGTTTAACCAAGTTAAAAATAGAGACTGGCGGGGACTGGATTTCTCTTTTACCCTTTGCTTTGCTTAGAAGTAGGAATACCCCATGCGTGTCTGGATTCACCCCTTTTGAAATTATGTATGGCAAACAACCAAGCCTGTAACCCGGGTTGAGGCTGTGAAATTGGCTGAGGTGTCGCATGGCAGTCTCCTTAAGTCTTTACAGGCCTTACAGGTGGTGCAAGGGAAGGCCAGAGCCACTGTCCGGGATGCAAAGCCTGGCCCCGGAGAGAGGAGAGCTGAGACCGAGCCCCCCTGTTTGAGCCTGGTGACTCTGTACTGGTAAAGAAGCTGCATCCCAACCACCTTGAGGCCCGGTGGGAAGGACCATACACCGTGACCCTGAGTACACCGACTGCTGCAAAGGTCGCAGGGAAGCGCCACTGGATTCATCACACTCGCCTGAAGAGATCCATTGCTGACCCACCGGGAGCAGAGGACCTAAGAGGATGGCGTGCCATGCCTACCAGAGACCCAATGAAGGTCCGGCTGGTCTCCTGTTGACTCTTGCGCTGTTGCTCTGCTCCGGCTTGACCTCTCACGCCACTCATCCCCAGGTGTCCCCACTGATCATGTGTGATCAAATAAGGAAGGGAAAGTGATTGCCAGCCAGCCAACTGCTGGGCAGCCTATATTCTCTTTTGATTTGTGTGATTTGTTTGGTGCAAAATGGTCCAGTGCAAACTGGTCCAGCCAGGTTTCTTCGGATGGAGGGTGTGGCTCCTATGCCCTAGAGAGTCGCCTTTGGGACAGACCCTACTACGTCTGCCCCAGGGTAGGCCGCCCCAGCGAGTGCAGAGGAGAGACATACTTTTTCTGTGGACTAAGGGGAGAATGCTTGACAGCATCTCTGCTGAGGGACAGAGATAAACATTTGAAGGTTTCAAGAGTATTTCACCCAGGCGCCCCACCTGAACCGGGTACCTGCAACATAGGGGACTGTAACCCTATGGAAGTGAAGGTTAAGACTTGGTATGAAACTGACTCCTGGGTGAACGGGAGGATGTGGGGCATCCGGATAGCATTCACGGGGAAACACTCTAGTGTGCTATTCACTATCCGACTGCAAATGCTGCCATGGACTCAAAATCCTATTGCACCATTGAGACCAATCATCTTAGATAAGGACCCCCAACCAACATTGTCCCTGTCCTCAGGGACAGAGAGAAAGAATGGGACTGATACTAATAGAACTGACACTAAACCCAATGGCACTAAGCCAACTGATATGGAGCCCCTGCTTCCCAGGGTGAAGTCATTAGTAGAGACTGTGGAATTAATGTATCATCTCTTGAATGAGTCTAACCCCAACATAACTAGAGACTGCTGGCTGTGTTTACACCCTGAGCCTCCTTATTATATAGGTGTGGCTGCTTCTGCTGGGATAGGTAGCCAGAAGGGGGACATCAGGAAACTGACTCTATCCTCTGGCAACGCTAAAGGCCCAGAGTATAAGTGGGGGGTGCAGCCTCACCTGACCCTGGGGGATATTCAGGGAAAAGGAACTTGTATTGCCACAGCCAGTTATAAACTGGACTCCTCCCCGTATAGGGGCAATTGCAACCAGACCATTAGCGTTAGTAAAATCCAGGAGTGGGCCGTTCTCCTCAAGTCCCCCGAGGGAACCTGGTGGGCTTGCACTTCAGGCATGTCTCCCTGTATTACCCCTTATGGAATGAGTAAGGAGGACCTCTGTGTTTTGACCCACATTCTGCCACATGTGTACTATTCCCATGGTGAGGTAGGGTGGGCGTACCTTGAACGGCGAGGGAAGGAACACCTTGGACCAATAAGAAGGAAGCACACCCCAGTAGTGGTCCCCCTACTTGTGGGGGCAGGAATAGCAGGGTCAATAGCAATAGGCGTTACGGCCTTAACCAAAGAGACCACTCTAGTACAATTAGACACTCAGATCACTCAGGATATGGCGACACTAAAGGGCACCATCGAATCCCTTGAAGGGTCGCTGTCATCATTGGTCGAGGTGGTCCTGCAGAACCGTAGGGGGCTTGATTTGCTGTTCATGAAACAGGGAAAATTGTGTGTGGCCCTAAATGAGGCTTGTTGCTTTTATGCTGACCACTCGGGGATGATAAGGGAGACTTTAAGTGAAGTGAAGAAAAGAATAGAGGACAGAGGCGACTGCCTGAAGGAGCTGAGCAACTGGGGCAACTGGTTTACAAACTTATTCTTCTGGCCCCCTTGCTTGACGACACTGGTCAGCTGCTTGGCAGGGCCCTGATCACTTACTCCTAATCTTTACCCTAGGACCCTGTCTATTAACATCATTGATCTCCCTGATCAGGAGAAAATCTGAGAAGGTAATGGTCCTTAGGACAGAGTATATAGAAGCTTATACAGAGGAAGAGGAAGAAGATGAAACAAAGATTTGATTCTTAGCTAAGACTAGTGGGGAATGTTAGATGCAGTAGTTTTAAAGTTTTAAGTATAGTTGCTTTTCTGCTTAGTGTGAGATGGAAAATTCCTTGCCCTTTCCTCTAGAAACAGGACCTAATCAATAAGCCACCGGTTGTTTACCAAGCATCAGTAAGCCACCGGTTGTTTACCAAGACCCTGCAAACAGGCAAGGCTTATCAGGGCCTTTGCACAAGGAAATTATTTTCTAGGAAGGAGCAACTGATGGCGGGAGGATGTGGTGACCCTACCTGGCTAGATTCTATTGGTTGTGTGATTTTGCAATGTTTGAAACTAGCCCGCGCTTTGCTTTGAATGGATCATGCTTTTGCTAAGTTTGAAATGATTGGATTTTGCGTTTTCTATAGCCTGTTATTGGATATAGGTTGATAAGGTGATGTGTTCCCCCTCCCTGAGTATAGTCTGAATGCCTATAAATTGTGTGGTTTGAGCCTTGTTCGGGGTTGAGCTGGTGGACTGCTGTCAGTCACCTCTCGGCCTGGATTCGAATTCGTGAATAAACGTCTTTTGCTTCCTTGCAGTGCATGGTGGCTTGATTTTAGCTCGCTAACACCTACCACTCCAACTGCCCGCGGCCCTTTGTTCCCTTGTTTGTTTGGGTTTTCGTCAGTTTCATCACGGTAATGTCACTCACACCATGCGGTCTGGGATCAGGGTAAATAGAAACCCAAGACAGCCAAGCCTAATAAAGCATTTTGCCTGGGAAACACACTAAGTATAGATCAGGGAAAGCCCTGACACGGAAGTCTGGAGCCAACTTCAGCCATCACCTCCACATTCTAGAGGTGGAGTTTCTGGTCACACACTGCATGAGGACTTGGTGCATGAGGAGCTGCAGGGAGCAGGTGTTTGTGTGTGTGTGTGTGTGTGTGTGTGTGTGTGTGTGTGTGTGTGTGTGTGTGTGTGTGGAGGTGGAGGCCTTGATGCAATTGTTTCCAGGTGTGTGGCTGCTAAGCTGCTTTTAGCTGTGGACTACTGCTACTCCTGTCCCTTCCTGCAGCCACCAGCTAGCCCACAGGGCCTGTCACTGTCACACTGCTGCTACTCCTGTCCCTTCCTGCAGCCACCAGGGATGCCAAGCCCCAGCTGGTGGGAAGTACACTGGGGAAACCGCTCAGGACTCCAGGAGTGGTATAGTTGGGACTGCAGCCTTATCACACATCTGGCCCCCTTCCCCTTTCTGTGTCTCCAAAACAGCATCAATAGCGACCCCATGATACCCAAGTCCCACTGTGAGCAGAGAGGAGAGTGAACAGAGTACAAGTGCAAGGCCCCCGGCTTTTCCACTAAATAAGTACTGTGTACAATATTGGAAACACAGAAGCCAGCCTCCAATAATTCTAACCCCCAGGGTGCTCGCATTTAGGGAAAACGGGATAATTTAGGAAGTGATTACAAGTAGGTGTGGTAAGTACTATTTTGAATGGAATGTTAAAAAGGCCATCTCAGGCAGTGTAAGGCTGAGGTAAGACTTCCTGGTGAAAATGGTTGTCAGGGACTGGGGCATAGCTCACCAGGTAAAGCACATGTGTTTGTGAGGTTCTGGGTTCAAACCCAAGTACTCCATGGGAATGCCCCAGCACTAAGGGAAGCTATCAGAGGTGGAGCAGGGCTATGGTGTCTTAATGCTCTCGGTCTCTGGTCTCTGTCTGAATCACAAAGTAAAATATAACAGCCCATGCATATGTCACATATGTGTCAGGCTCCAGCACCACACACACAAAAGTATTATTTTGACTTTTGTTTGTTTGTTTGTTTAATGGGCCAGGCAATGGCATGCCTAGCTGAGTACACAAGTTCCCCTGTACAAGGACCTGGGTTCAAGCCCCGAGTCCCTATCTTGAGCTGTGAAGCTGTTCTACAGGTGTTTCTCTTTCTCTCCCCCTCGATATCTCTCCTCCCTTAATTTCTCTCTGTCATATCAAATAAAATAAATAAATGTTAAAATTACTAATGAGAAGGCAAGAGTGCACCAGAGCATCACTCTAGCACATGTGATGCTAGGGTTTGAAGTTGAACCTCCAATGCCACTATCGACTGCACCATCTCCTGGGACATATTTTGACCTTTAAAGCTGTTGATTCAAAGTTGACCAAGGAGGTAGTATGAAGGATATTTCTAGCAGATGGAACAGTATGTGTTTACCTGGGACCTCAAAAGAATGTGATTGAGCTATGAACTTTGGGGCCAGATAGAGGAAACATAATGAGGGCTGGTGAGACTACATCACAAAGGATTTTTATTTGCTTTTGTTAGTGAACTAATATTGGTTTGTTTACAAGATTATAAGATGACAGCTGTATAGATCCACACCCATCATCAAAGCTTGGTGTACCCTTCTCCATGCCCAAAACATCCATTAGCTCTCACAAAGTCTTTCTTTTTCTATTCTTTGTCTTCTGTCTGAACCTACCTCTCTCTCTCTCTCTCCCTGTCTCTCTCTCTCACCTTTCCTTCCTTTCTTCCTTTCTCTCTCTCCCTCTGTCTAATTGCCACCAGGCTTATCACTGGGACTTGGACCCTACACAGTCAATTCACCATTCCCACCAACCCTTTTTTAAATTTATGATTGAAAGCTGATTACAAGAGTGTAAGCTTATAATGTCGAGTTCTACAACCACAACCAGGGTTCTGTGTCCCCCACCTTTTTTTCTCCCAAAGATACAGACCATAGTTCTCACAAAGTTTAGAAACAGTGTTGTCTTTCAATGTTTTTTCCTTATTTCACAAAGCATAATCACCTCCACTTCCATCCATTTTTGTACCAAAGGATGCAATATCTTTATGGATGGCAGAGTATATTCCATGGAGTATATACCCCTTAACATTATCTATATATGGTGATGCAATAGTGGTTCATAGGATTGTAAGATATAATTCAACACCATGCCATCACCAACGCCCTGTGTCCCCACCCCTCTCCAACAGTAACTACCATAATTCTCCCAGTTATAGATAGGGGTTGACTACATGTCTGTCCCTTTTTTTTTCATGTGTTTCAATTCTCTATATTCTACTTATTATTGAAATAATCCTGTAGTTGTCCTCAAAATCCTTACTTCACTACTCATTTTCACTTTCAGCCCCATTCATTCTGTTCCAAATGATAGGGAGTCCGGTGGTAGTGCAGTGGGTTAAGCGCACATGGCGCAAAGCCTATGGAGGACCAGCATAAGTATCCCGGTTCGAACCCAAGGCTCCTCACCTGTAGGGGAGTTGCTTCACAGGCGGTGAAGCAGGTCTGCAGGTGTCTCTCTTTTTCTCCTCCTCTCTGTCTTTGCCTCACCTCCTCTCTGCATTTCTCTCTATCTTCTCCAACCACAACATTAATAACAACAACAATAAAAAAACAAAGGCAACAAAAGGGAATAAATAAATATTTTTAAAAAGAATACATTAAATAAAAAATAAAAAAGAATACATGATAGTCTTTTTTAAAACGAAAATTAGTATTCCATTGAGTATATGTCCCATACATTTATTAATTTATTTTTTGCCTCCAGGGTTATTGCTGGGGTTCAGTGACTGCACTATGAATCCACTGCTCCTGGAGGCCATTTTTCCATTTTGTTGCCCTCTTTATTATTATTGTTATTGTTATTGCTTCCATCCTTGCTTGACAGGACAGACAGAAATGGAGAGAGGAGGGGGAGAGAAAGATTGACACCTGCAGACCTGATTCACCGTTTGTGAAGTGACCCCCTCTGGAGGTGGGGAGCAGGGGCCTCAAATTGGGATCCTTATGCCGGTCCTTGAGCTATGCGCCATGTGCACTTAACCTGCTGCGCTACCTCCTGACCACCTACATTTTTTTTAAATTTATAGTCTCCCCAATCAACACTAAGTATTCTCATAGTGTTTTCTTTCCCTCAGTATTTAATTTTTTTCATCAGGAAAAATGCAAAGCCACATACTAGAGAAGCAAGTGAGCCATTTGGGAAAAGATGCCATGTGGAAGATGACCCCCATTTTTATTCACTTCTAAGGCCCTTCATTTGCTTCCTAAGCCACACCTAAGCCTATTTTACTTTTTTCTCTTCCCGCTCAGATAAGAGAAACAGTACTTGACTTCCTCACGTGTTCTCAATTCTCTTCCCTCTGTGAGGGTGTAAAAACAAAGGTTTCTGTTAACAAAAATTTCAGGTCCCTGGGGGTATATAGCATAATGTTTATGCAAAGAGACTCTCAAGCCTTGAGGCTCCAAAGTCCAGTACCAGGTTTAATTCCCCACACCACCATAAACCAGGGCTGATCAGTGCTATGGTTAAAAAATAAATCCAGGTGTAAAGTTCAGTTACTTCTGGTCATTTACCCCTAATATTTACCCCACTCTGGGAGTATGGACCAAAAATTGTCGGGGGGTGTGTGCAGAAGGTAGGAGTTCGGGCTTCCGTAATTGCTTCTTTGCTACACATGGAAATTGGCCAGTTGATCCATACCCCCAGCCTATTTCTTGGAGGCTATTTTTCCCATTTTGTTTCCCTTGTTGTTGGATAAGACAGAGAGAAATCGAGAGAGGAGGGGAAGACAGAGAGGAGGAGAGAAAGACAACTACAGACCTGCTTCACCGCTTTCAAAGTGGCCCTCCCTGCAGACGGGTAGCTGGGGGGCTTGAACCTGGATCCTTATGCTGGCCCTTGCACTTAACCTACTGTGCTATCACCGGCCAACCCCCGCCCCCATCTTTCTATCTTTCCCTAGTGGGGGTAGGGCTCTGGAGAGGTGAGATTCTGGTACACACTGCCCAGGGAGGACAGGATGCGATTGTAGTAGAATAATAATCTGGAATTTGGTAACTGAGGCTACAGTGCTTCTGCAGATGTCTAAACTGTAGTTTGGTGAGGTGTGCTAAGTTTAATAATTATCAATCCTTGTTATTTTGTGTTGGGTAGTTGCCATCTCCCCCTGGCTTCTTCTTATCCATATGCCTATATAGGGATTTACTGATCCAAAGGTTTGGTCTATTTACATAAATCACTTTTACATAAAGCACTCCAGGGCATTGGTGGTTCAGTTATAGGATTCTCGCCTGTTCCGCCCCCTCCTTGTCACACTCTGATTTTCACCAGTCACTTTTCTCTCCACCCTCTCTATATCACATCCTGTTTCCACCCTACTTGGAGAGTATAAAAACAGCTGCTCTTCTGATTAAAGACACTTGGAAATTGCTTTCCGGCTCCCAGAGTTCCAGAGTGTATCTCCTGCGGAAGTTGGTGCAGCACGAGTTCCTGATCCCTCTCCCACACAGCAGCCTAGATCAGCTCCAGTTGAGTTCTCTCCAACCCAGAGAGCACTAGCTCGGGAAGAAGTACCCTCAGGCTATCCCGGCAATTTTGGGAGAGAGGCTCCATGTACCCTGTCATTGCATGGCCATGTCTCCTAGAAATTCTCAAAGATCTCTTTGGATAGAAGTTTTTGGTTTTGTTTTTTGTTTGTTTTGTTTTTTCTAAATCCTTAGGAGAGGAACTGCTGAATCTTTTTTTTTTGAAACTGCTGAATCCTAAAGGTGGGTCCATTACTAACATTCTGAGGAACCTCCAGGCTTTTTTCACAGGAGATGAAGCAATTTTCATTACCACCAGCAGCAAATATTTTTTAACGGATATGTTATACAAGAGGAGGGCTGTGGGACAATGAAAAAAGGAGAAAATATTTTAAATGCACAGGTTAAAAATCTGGATTTGGGCTGGGTTGTGGAGTATTGGGTTAAGTACACATAATACCAAACTCAAGGACCTGGGTTTGAGCCCCTGTTCCTGACTGCAGGGGGAAACACTTCACAAGCAGTGAAGCAGGTCTCTCCTCACTATTTCCCCTCATGGATGCCAGGAGTGATAGATTCATAGTGCTGGCTCTGAGACCCAGTAATAACTCTGGTGACATTAAAAAAAAATCTGGATTTGGGGGCCAGATGGTGGTGTACCAGGTTAAGTGCACATAGCACAAAGCCTAAGGACCAACAAAAGGATCCTGTTTCCAGTCCTTGGGTCCTCACCTGCAGGTTGGAGGGTGGGGTCCATTCACAAGTTGTGAAGCAGGTCTGCAGGTGTGTCTCTTTCTCCCCCTCTATCTTCACCTCCCCTCTCAATTTCTCCCTGGCCACAGGAACACTGGATTTGTAGTGCAGTCACCGAGCCCCAGCAATAACCCTGGAGATAAAGAAAAAAAGGATTACACAATACTATACAATATCTAAAGGATAAAGATAAACTGACTTCACTTCCCCCCCTCAAAAAATATATCAAAAGAAAAGGTATTAAAAAAGTTAAAGCTCTGTCCAAGATTGATCAGAGAAGGTGGGTTCATTTTCTTGATAGCTGCATAGTATTCCATTGTGTATATATACCACAGCTTTCTCAGCCACTCATCTGGTGTTGGGCACCTGGGTTGCTTCCAGGTTTTAGCTATTATGAATTGTGCTGCTATGAACATAGGAGTACACACCTCTTTTTGGTCGGGTGTTTTGTTCATATCCTCTGCCCATTTTTTGGATGAATGAACCCACCTTCTCTGACCCATCTTGGATAGAGCTAGAAGGAATTATGTTAAGTGAACTATGTCAGAAAGATAAAGATGAGTATGGGATGATCCCACTCATCAACAGAAGTTGAGTAAGGAGATTCGACTTCCGGAGGCGGAGCTACGAGCAGCAGATCGCTTTCTCTCCTCTCCTCTCCTCTCCTCTCCTCTCCTGGATCAACTAGGAATACCAAAGGAGACCACCCGGACCGAAACAAGACAGGACTAGAATGACCACAGAAACCCAGTAAATCACCCGTGAGTACAAACACGCGTGGCTGGAGACAGAGAGGAGAGAGGGGCCTAAGGAGAGATTAAGTGACTGCTAACAGTTTGACAGTTTGTCAGTGGAGACACCACCTCCAGTCTGCTCCACCAACAAGGGGACAGCTGAAGGGAGGAAAGGACTCCCCAGAGACTCACCAAGTGCAACTCTGAGTCTCCATTGCTACTACCCTCAGAATCTGGAGCAGCAACAGGGAGGGACACCAGGGTACAGAGATCTAACCGGGAAACTCAGGAGAAGACCTATACCTCGGTGGCATAGCTGGGGGGCTGTGAAAGTCTCTTTGCATAACCACTGGATTATCTCTGCCACACCCTGCTTTATCTCTTGGTCAGGAGTCATTGATTAAGCCAAGAAGCCTATTGATAGTTTAAAAGCCCTCAGGCTACCATAGCCTACAGGGGAAAAAAAAAAGGCTTTTACACCATTGAACTCCAACTCAGGGATTCAAAAAACTGTTAACTTATATAAAATGGTTAAAACAACAAGAAAAAATAATGGAGACTCGAACCAGGACAAGAGTCCAGCTAAAAGTCCTCCAGAGGTCGAAGCACAAAACAACGAGTTCAACATCCAAACATTAGCTAAGGAAATAATAACAGGAGTGAGTAAAGAATTTGAAAAAATTGTAATCAGAACTGCAGGAACAACAAATGAGAATATGGAAGAAAATTCTAATAACCTCATGGTTATTAGAGAGCTGAAAGCTGAAATTGCTGAGCTAAAAAGGCAACTAGCTGAACAAGCTAAAACAGTATCAGAGCAGGGCAACAAAATAGATGAACTCCAGAAAGCAGTAGAGGGCAGAGAGAATAGAATCAATGAGGCTGAAGACAGAATTAGCAAGATTGAGGATGAATTAGAGACAACTAAAAAAGAAGTAAGAGATCTCAAAAAGAGATTAAGAGATGCTGAAAACAACAACAGAGTCCTATGGGATGACTTCAAAAGAAACAATATACGCATTATTGGCTTACCAGAGGAAGAAAGAGAAGGGGAGGAAGAAAGTGTTCTCCAGGCCATAATAGCTGAAAATTTCTCTAGTCTAGACAACACCAAAGACATAAAGATTCAAGAAGCCCAGAGGGTCCCAAACAGAATTAACCCAGACCTAAAGACACCAAGACATGTCATACTTAGATTGGAAAGGAATAAGGATAAAGAAAGGATCCTCAAGGCTGCAAGAGAAAAACAAAGAGTCACCTACAAAGGAAAACCCATAAGATTAGCAGCAGACTTCTCCATACAAACACTACAGGCCAGAAGAGAATGGCAAGATATCTATCGAGTGCTCAATGAGAAAGGCTTTCAGCCAAGAATACTATATCCTGCTAGATTGTCATTCAGACTAGATGGAAGCATCAAAATCTTCTCAGACAAGCAACAGTTGAAGGAAGCAACCATCACCAAGCCTGCCTTGAAAGAAGTTCTGAAAGGTTTCCTATAAACAACCAGACCACCACAAATAGAACATATATCAAAACACTCTAAAACTCTACAAGAATGGCGTTAAAATATCTTCAATCTTTGATATCAATAAATGTGAATGGCCTGAATTCACCTATTAAAAGACACAGAGTAGGAAGATGGATCAGAAAACACAACCCAACAATATGCTGTCTACAGGAAACTCACCTAACGCAACAAGACAAACACAGACTTAAAGTGAAAGGGTGGAAAACTATCATTCAAGCCAATGGCCCACAAAAAAGGGCAGGAACAGCTATTCTCATATCTGACATGATAGACTTTAAAATAGATAAGATTAAAAAAGATAGGAATGGACACTACTTAATGCTCAGAGGATCAATCAAGAGGACTTAACAATTATTAATATCTATGCACCCAATGAGAAGCCATCTAAATACATCAAACTTCTACTGAAAGAGCTACAGCAATATATTAACAGTAACACAATCATAGTAGGGGACTTCAACACCCCACTCTCTCAACTTGACAGATCATCCAGGAAGAAAATCAGTAAAGACATAAGGGAGCTAAATGAAGAGATAGATAAACTAGAACTATTGGACATTTTCAGAGTCATTCATCCCAAGAAACTGGAATACACATTTTACTCAAATCCACATGGATCATTCTCAAGAATAGACCATATGTTAGGCCACAAAGACAGCATCAGCCTATTCAAGAGCACTGAAATCATCCCAAGCATCTTCTCAGACCACAGTGGAATTAAACTAACACTTAACAATCAACAAAAGATTAGTAACAGTACCAAAATGTGGAAGCTCAACAGTACACTTCTTAACAACTTCTGGGTCAAAGAGGAAATCAAGGAAGAAATCAAAATGTTTCGAGAGTTCAATGAAAATGAAGACACAAGCTATCAAAATATTTGGGACACAGCTAAAGCAGTCCTAAGAGGGAAGTTCATAGCTATACAAGCACACATTAGGAAACAAGAAAAGGCACAAATAAAGGGGTGGGGGGGGCATGTGGCACACCCGGTGAAGCACACATATTAGCACGCACAAGGACTTGGATGCAAGCCTCTGGTCCCCATCTGCAAAGGGTCTGCTTCATGAGTGGTGAAGCAGGTCTGCAAGTGTCTTTCTCTCCTTCTCTCTATCTCCCCATCCTCTCTCAATTTCTCTTTGTCCTATCTAGTAAAAAAAAAAAAAAAAAAAAAAAGAAGTTGAGTAAGAAGATCTGAAAGAGAAACTAAAAGCAGGACCTGATCAAATTGTAAGTAGGGCACCAAAGTAAAAACCCTGTGGTGAGGGGTAGATATGCATCTTCCTGGGCCAGTAGGGGGTGGGAGTGGGTGGGAGGGATGGGTCACAGTCTTTTGGTGGTGGGAATGGTTTTTATGTACACTCCTAGCAAAATGTAGACATATAAATCAGTAGTTAATTAATATGAGAGGGGGAAAATCAGTTGTATGTCTCAAAGTTTCTCAAAACACAAACTGAATCTTTTCAATATATAGGCTGTGTATTTGATATGCGGACTCTCTCAAAAGCCTAGACCAAGTAGATTAGAAGCATCCAATAGCACAGCTATATACAAGATACTGGATACTGTACAGCAAACCATAACAAAAGGACTTTTCAAAGTTAACCCAATTACCAAATAATGTGATGATAACATTAACTATCGATTGTCTTTTTGAACCCTAAGACAGCAGGAACCTCACATCTCCACTATAGAGCCCCTACTTCCCCCAGTCCTGGGACCCTTGGACAGGGCCCACTTTCCCGTATGCGTCTCCCAATCCAAACCAAATAATATTGCATCCGCCGATCACAACCTAACCAATGCAACGATTGCCACCTCAACATGCTTCACCTCAGACTGCGTCAAGAGACTTCACATGTGGAATGAAAACCCTTCAGCTTCATTACTCGGGTGAGACCTTTCCTTTTATAGTACACTCTAATTTCATCTCAGGTAGTTCACTTTCTAACAAAGTCCCATAACCTAGATATACACCAATTTCTGTGAAAGAGAGCTTATGTTCACATGTATCCATAAACTACTGCAAAATATATACCGGAAAGCAGAAGTACATTAGAGTTTGCAGTGAGTATCCCCCTAACACTTCCTCTCCACTATTGCAAGCTTGGGATCCATGATTGCTCAAAAAATTGTTTGGCTTCATATGTTAACTCTCTTTTCAATCACCAGGTTCCAGATGCCACCAGGATGCTGGCCAGGCTTCCCTGGATTGAAGACCCCACCAATATGTCCTGGAGCTCTGCTTCCCCAGAGACACACCTTACTAGGGAAAGAGAGAGGCAGACTGGGAGTATGGACCGACCAGTCAACGCCCATGTTCAGCGGGGAAGCAATTACAGAAGCCAGACCTTCTACCTTCTGCAACCCTCAATGACCCTGGGTCCATGCTCCCAGAGGGCTAGAGAATGGGAAAGCTATCATGGGAGGGGGTGGGTAATGGAGATTGGGTGGTGGGAATTGTGTGGAGTTGTACCCCTCCTACCTTATGTTTTTGTTCATTAATCCTTTCTTAAATAAAAAAAAAAACTTAAAGCTAGAGGGCTTGCAAAATAGCTCACTTGGATAGTGTAATTGCTTTGCCAGACTCACAACCCAAATTCAAGTCCAGCAGGAGGTAACACAGTAAGTACAGTGCATTCTCAAACATGGGATTCTCATTTGATCCCTGGCATTAATGCGCCATAATGATGTTCTGGTTCTCTTTCTTTCCTTGTCTTTCTCTCATTAGTGAATACATAAATATTTTTAAATTATAGAGCAGGCTGGTTGGTAGAGCCATGGATACAGCATTGGACTCTCCAGCATGAAGTCCCGTGTTCAATCTCTGGCACTGTTTGTGCTAAGGTGATGTAGGGGAGAGGGGAATCTACAATTTCATTCAACAGCACCCAAGTCAGACTTGGAAATTTCTACCAGCAATAGGAAAAATTTTTTTCACCCATGGCGTTAGAACCTTATGTACTTTCTAGACAGAGTTCCTCTATTCTCTTTTTTTTATTTTCTTATTGGATAGAGACAGCCAGAAGGCAAGAGGGTTGGGGGAGAGAGACAAACACTTGCAGCCCTGCTTCACCACTTGCAAAGCTTTCCCCCTGTAGGTTGAGATCAGGGGCTCAGACCCCCATATTTGTGCACTGTAACGTGTGCTCAACCAGGTACATCACCACCTGGCCCCTTCCTTCCTTCCTTCCTTCCTTCCTTCCTTCCTTTCTTCCTTCCTTTTTTCTTTCTCTCTCTCTTTCCTTTTTTAAATTTTTTTATGTTTATTTATTTGTTGCCCTTGTTTTTTATTGTTGTTGTAGTTATTGTTGTTGTTACTGATGTCATTGTTGTTGGATAGGACAGAGAGAAATGGACAGAGGAGGGAAAACAGAGGGGGAGAAAAAGATAGACACCTGCAGACCTGCTTCACCACCTGTGAAGGGACTCCCCTGCAGATAGGGAGCCAGGGGGCTCGAACCGGTATCCTTATGCCTGTCCTTGTGCTTTGTGCCACATGCACTTAATCTGCTGCGCTACCGCCCAACTCCCTCTTTCTTTCTTCTTCCTCTTCTTCTTCTTCTTCTTCTTCTTCTTCTTCTTCTTCTTCTTCTTCTTCTTCTTCTTCTTCTTCTTCTTCTTCTTCTTCTTCTCCTTCTCCTTCCTCTCCTTTTTTAGATTTTATTTATTTATTAATGTGAAAGATAGGAGAAGAGAGAAAGAACCAGATATCCCTCTGGCACATTTGCTGTCGCGGATCAAACTCAGGACCTCATGCTTCAGAGTCCAAAGCCTTATCACTGCACCACCTCCCAGACCACATCTTTCTTTCCTTTTTTTCCTTTCTTTCTTTCTTTCTTTCTTTCTTTCTTTCTTTCTTTCTTTCTTTCTTTCCCAGAGCACTGCTCAGCTCTGACTTATGGTGGTGTGGGGTATTGAGCCTTGGACTTTGGGGCCTTAGGCACAGGAGTCTTTTTGCATAACTACTATGCTATCTATGCTCCACCCCATCCGGCACCTTTCTACTTTTTTTTTTTTTTTTTTTACCTCCAGGGTTATTGCTGGGGCTTGGTGCTTGCACTACAAATCTACTGCTCCTGGAGACCATTTTTCTCCCATTTTGTTGCCCTTGTTGTTGCCGTTATTGCTGTCATTGATGTTGTTGTTGGATAATACAGAGAAAAATCTAGAGAGAAGGTAAAGACAGAGAGGGGAGAGAAAGATAGACACCTGCAGACCTGCTTCACCATCTGTGAAGTGATTCCCCTGTAGGTGGGGAGCCGGAGCTCGAACCGGATCATAATTCCGGTCCGGGCACTTGGCGCCATGTGCACTTAACCAGCTGTGCTACTGCCCAGCCCCCTCTACTTTTCTTTTTAATTGAAATGCTTATTGTGGAGCCCAGCGATATCTCACCAGGTAGAGCACCTTATCCTGTGAAAGGTGCTGGGTTTGAGCCCTGACAGGATGTGGGAGCTCTGTGGATGGTAGAATGGTGCTACGGTGTCTCTTCACTCTCTCTGCCTGTGTTTCCATGTTATTTTCCTTTGCAATACAGATAGAGAGGCAGAGAGGGAGTGAAAGAGACCACGCCATTGAAGCCTCCTCCAGTGCAGTAAGGGCCAGGCTTGAACTTGGGTCTCACACATGGCAAAGCAAAGTGAGCTATTTCATCAGATATTTCCCTCTCTTTTAACTCTCCTGTTTCCTCTCTTATAAAAAAGGAAGGAAGGAAGGAATAAATGGGTGGGGGTAGATAGCATAGTGATTATGCAAACAGACTCTCATACCTGAGGCTCCATCAAGTCCCAGGTTCAATCCCCCCCACCACCACCACCATAAACCAGAGCTGAGCAGTGCTCTTGTTAACAGAAAAGAAAAGAAAAGGAAAGAAAGGAAAAGGTGAAGGAGGCAGAATAGTGATTATGCAAATAGGTTTTGAAGATATATGAGCCCAGGTCAGATCATCGTGGTAAATAGTTGATTGTATTTATATTTTCTTTAAGTTTGGGAGCTCCTCTCTGCCATAACCCAGTTGTGAAGCAGGTCTGCAAGAGTCTATCTTTCTCTCTCCCTCTTTGTCTTCCCCTCCTCTATACATTTCCTATCCAACAATGATGACATCAATAGCAACAATAATAACTACAATAATAAAACAAGGGCAACAAATGGGAATAAATAAGTATAAATAACCATTTAAAAAAAGAGAGAGATTAAGTCACTACTCTGAGGTCACACAACTAGTAAGTGGTAAGTTTGCCATTTTTTTTAACTCAAACCTAGCCTACATTATCAGCTGCTACCCTTCAGTATCTCCAACTGGGATTGAAGTCTCCTAGGGAATGTAACTGATTCTATTGTACAGGACTCCTACTGTGCATCCTTCTCAAAGATTTTTGGGAGGAAATCATTGCACAAAGGATACACTAACTATATTAATATAAAAATAGCATGGAGGGAGATGCCAAATTTGCATGCTTTGTAAAGGGTAACTTTCATTTCAAAAATGCCTGGTGGGGTTGAGGGTAGCAGTGGTACACCCATTAGAGTACACACACATGTTATCATGCAAGAGGACCCATGTTCAAGCCCCTGGTCCCTACCTGCAGGGGGGAATCTTCACAAATGGTGAACTAGTGCTACAGGTATCTCTCCTTTCAGTTTCTCCTCCTCTATCTCTCACCTCTCTATAAAAAATGAAAGGGAGAGTCAGGAGGTTAACCCACTTATCGCAGTGGGTTAAGTGACATGGAGTGAAGTGCAAGGACCAACATAAGGATCCTGGTTCTAGCCCCTGGCTCCCCACCTGCAGGGGAGTTGCTTCATAGGCAGTGAAGCAGGTCTGCAGGTGCCTATCTTTCTCTCCCCCCTGTCTCCCATTTCTTCTCTCCATTTCTCTCTGTCTTATCCTACAACAATGACATCAATAACAACAACTATAGCAACAATAAAAAGACAACAAAAGGGAATAAATAAATAAATATTTTTTTAAAAAAAGGAAGTGAAGAAGATAGGACCATAGAAATGAGTCAAAATAGGCAAAAAAAAAAAAAAAAAGAAGAAGAAGAAAGAAAAAGAAGAAAATAAAGTTTCTAGGAGTGTTGGAGTCCTTGTTCAGGCACTGAGCCCCAGAGATTTAAAAAAAAAATCAAGTGAGGCAGGGGTAGATAACATAATGATTATGCAAGGAGACTCTCATGCCTGAGGCTCCAAAGTCCCAGGTTCAATCCCCCGCACCACCATAAACCAGAGCTGAGCAGTGCTCTCATAAAAAAAAAAAAAATTAAGGGGCCGGGCAGTAGTACAGAGGGTTAAGGGCATGTGGCATGAACTGCAAGGACTGGTGTAAGGATCCCGGTTCTATCCACAGCTTTTCACCTGCAGGGGGAGGTTTGCTTCACAGCTGGTAAACAAAGTCTGCAGGTATCTATCTTTCTCTCCCCTTCTCTGTCTTTCCCTCTTCTCTTGATTTCTCTCTGCCCTATCCAACAACAGGAGCAATAACAACAACAACAAGGGCAACAAAATGTGGAAAATGGCATCCAGGAGCAGTGGATTCCTAGTGCTGGCACTGAGCCCCAGTGATAATCCAGGGGGGGGGGCGACTTAAATTGTAACACCTACAAAACAAAAAAAATGGGAACCAGTCAGTGGCACACCCAGTTAATCACACACACTATCATTTAAAATATCCAGGGTTCAAAGCCCCCAGTCCCCACCTACAGGGGAAAGCTTCATGAGCAGTGAAGCACTGCTGTTGGTATCTCTCTTTCTACCTCCCTCCTTCTCCCTTCTCAATATCTCCCTGTCCAATCTAGTAAGATAACAGCAAAAAAAGAAAGGAAGGAAGGAAGAAAAAGAGAAGAAAAGAAAAGAAGATAAAAGAAAAGAAAAGACTGAGTTGGGCTGTAGCACAACAGGTTAAGCACACATGGCGCAAAGCGCAAGGACTGGCATAAGGATCCTGGTTCAATTCCCCGGCTCCCCACCTGCAGGGTGAGTCCCTTCCCAGGAGGTGAAGCAGGTCTGCAGGTGTCTGTCTTTCTCTCCCCCTCTGTCTTCCCCTCCTCTCTCCATTTCTCTCTGTCCTATCCAACAACAACGACATCAATAACAACAACAATAAAAAACAATGGCAACAAAAGGGAATAAATAAATAAATAAATTTTTTAAAAAATTTAAAAAGAAGAGAAAAGAAAAGAAAGACTGGCCACTGGGAGTGGTAGATTTGTCACACAGGCACTGAACCGCAGAGATAAGCATGGTAGCAGAAAGAAAGGAAAAAAAAGCAAAGAAAACCTGTACTTGTATCTTATCCTTCTAAGGTCGCATGTCCACCAACCCAGCAGGTAAGTTCACTTTGCTCTTCTGCCATACATGCTTAGGAGAGCATGGTGGGCACAGTCATGGTATAACTAGTGGCAGGAGCTGGAAAGGTTACATCTAGTACAATCCTGTTCCTATGAATCCTGACACAGATGAGGACCTTGTATGAGACCAGTGGCTGCTTGTCAGTCTGGCTTCGCGAGAGGAGATAGATGACCCAGGACTCATGGCTGGGTTGTATGCAGTATCTCTTTATTCATGCAGGACACAGCACAATCTAAGCCAAGCTAAGCTAAACCTAACACTACAACTTCAACTTACCACTACCAAAATGAACAATGCTGTTCTTATATACTTTCCAAGTAGGGTGTAAACAGGATGTGATGTAGAGAGGGTGGAGAGAAAAGTGACTGGTGAAAATCAGGGTGTGACAAGGAGAGGGGGCGGAGCAGGCAAGAATTCTACCACTGAACCACTAATGCCCTGGAGGGAGTGTGGTGCTTTATGTAAATGTAAAAGTGATTTATGTAAATAGACCACTTTGAATGGGATCAAACCAATCCCTATACAGGCATACCGGTGCTTGGTTAAGCAGAAGCCAGGGGGAGCTGGCATACTACCCAACAGCTGCTTATCACAGGTTGTCGTAGATGGTCAACTCTGGGCAAAGCCTGAAGGGAGCCAGACTGTTTACAAGCTGGAGAGTTCTGCACCTTCCAGGAATGAGCAAAACAGGGAGGTCATCCCAACAAAGAGAAGCACTTCCTTCTAGAATCAGGCCTCAGTTCCATTTTCAGCCCAGCTACCAACTTGCCCTATGATGGGGAAGATGTGTGAGTGTGGGGCGGTGGCGGCAGTAGCATACAAGTCATTTCACCTCTTTGGGCTTTTTCTCTAAAATAAAGATGACTTAGTCTCTGGCCTCCCATTGTGACTCTAATGATTAATGAAGTGGTGATGTATATAAAAAAGAATCTACAGGGAGTCAGGTGGTAGCACAGGGGGTTAAGTGCACTTGGCGCAAAGCACACAGACTGACGTAAAGACCCCGGTTCAAGCCTCCAGCTCCCCACCTGCAGGAGAGTTGCTTCACAGGTGGTGAAGCAGATCTGCAGGTGTCTAAATCTGAAGTCCTAGCTATACAATCCTCACAACTGCAAATACCCTATTTGCATTGAAACTAATTAAGCTGGCACCCAGAACCTGGAACTGCAAACCTAGGAGCTTGTCTCCTTCCAATAGTCATTATTCTCCATCAAGACCTGCCGGGCTAGCCTGAGGGTGCTTCTTCCCAGGCACATGCTCTCTGGGTTGGAGAGAACTCGACCGGAGCCAACTTAGGCTGCTGCGTGGGGAAAGGGATCAGGAACTAGTGTTGTGTGAGAGAGAGAGACTCTGGGACTCGCAGAGTGGGAACACACAATACTCCCACTGCGTTTATTGATCTGCCTCTAAATTTCTTCTGAGAAAGAAGTGGTAGGGTGGGAAAAGGTAGTACGTAGGATAAGGGGGTAGAGTGGAAAAAGAGCGCAAACCAGTGGGGATTAAAGCAGTGGAGATTAAACCAATGGGGATTAAGCCAATGCTCTGCAGGCAGGGCGGGTCTCAGACAAAACAATGATTATGTAAATAGACTACAGTTAAGCTGTGCAGGGGAACCTGGCGTGATGGCACAGATAGAAACAGAATCAGAATTAGTCAAAGGAGAAATGATGACCAACAAAGACCCCTTCTGATTTAGTCCCCCCTCAAAAGGTATAAACAAAACCTCTTCTTCCCCTGTGTCCTTTTTTTTACTTCTTTTTATGTTTTATTATTATATTTATTGCGTGTGTTTTTAATTTTTTTAATATTTATTTTCCTTTTTGTTGCCTTTGTATTTTTATTGTTGTCATTATTATTATTGTTATTGTTGTTATTGATGTTGTTGTTGTTACATAGGACAGAGAGAAATGGAGAGAGAAGTAGAAGACAGAGAAGGGGAGAGAAAGATATACACCTGCAGACCTGCTTCACCACCTGTGAAGGGACTCCCCTGCAGGTTGGGAGCCAGAAGCTCGAACCCAGATCCTTATGCCAGTACTTGAGCTTCATGCTTCACGCCACGTGTGCTTAACCTGCTACACTACTTCCCAACTCCCATTTTTATATTTATTTTTATATTTATTTTAAATATTTATTTATTTATAGAACAGAGACAGAAATGAATAAGAAAGGATCTATACGGAGAGAGAGAGAGAGAGAGAGAGAGAGAGGTGTAAAAAGACTTCTGTAGCACTGCTTCTCTACACCAGAAGCAGAAGCTTTCCCCCTGTAGGTGGAGACTGGAGGTTTGAACTTGGAACTTTGTGTTTTATATAGCACATGGCGCTTAACTAGGCATATCTCTGCCCAGTCCCTGGAGAAATTATTTTAAAAGGCCCACAGGAGAGAAAGTGATCCAGCTCCCAGCATCGTGACAAAACAATGTCTTAGAAAGCAGAATTAGGGAAATAACTGTTAACTTCCACAACTGTGAACCCTTTTTTTTTATGCTTATGTGTGCACTCAATCAGGTGTGCCACTGCCCATCTTCAAAGGATCTTTTTTCCCCCTTCAATCTATTTTTTAAAAAAGATTATAATTTTTATTTATAAAATGGAAATATTGACAAGACCATAGGATAAGAGGGGTACAACTCCACACAATTCCCATCACCAGATCTCTATATCCCATCCCCTCCCCTGATAGCTTTCTTATTCTTTATCCCTCTGGGAGTATGGACCCAGGGTCACTATGGGGTGCAGAAGGTGGAAGGTCTGGCTTCTGTAATTGCTTCCCTGCTGAACTTGGGAGTTGGCAGTTCGATCCATACTTCCAGCCTGTCTCTCTCTCTCTCCCTAGTGGGGTAGGGCTCTGAGGAAGTGGGGCTCCAGGACACATTGGTGGGGTCGTCTGCCCAGGGAAGTCTGGTTGGCATCATGGTAGCATCAGGAACCTGGTGGCTGAAAAAAAGTTAAGATAGAAAGCAGAACAGATTGTTGACTGATCATGAGCCTAAAAGCAAGAATATTACAAATGAAGATTTGGGGTCTCCGTTTTGGAAAAAGCTAGTGGGTCTATTTTAGGTATATTCCAAGGGGCACATGACTTTACTAGTTTTTGCCTGAGCCTGATATCTGATATACAGGTGGACACAAGATATTGTCTAGGGAAATGGTGTCATAGTTGGAACAAGGACTAAAAAGTAGCCCCTAAATATGGGGAAAGTGCAAGATTATTGTTAACTGTAACCCTCCTTGATTTGATCTTGGGGTCTTTTTTTCTTATTTTTTTATATTTATTTATTTATTTTCTCTTTTGTTGCCCTTGTTTTTTTATTTCTTTATTGGGGAATTAATGCTTTACATTCAACAGTAAATACAATAGTTTGTACATGCATAACGTTTTCCAGTTTTCCATATAACTGTACAACCTCCACTAGGTCCTCTGTCATCCTTCTTGGATCTGTATTCTCCCCACCAACCCACCCCAGAATCTTTTACTTTGGTGTAATACGCCAATTCCAGTTTTGTTTTGTTTTGTTTTGTTTTTTTTACCCCTCCTGGGTTATCGCTAGGGTTCAGTGCCTGCACTACAAATCCACTGCTACTGGAGACCACTTCCCCATTGTGTTGCCCTTGTTACTGTTGTCATTGCTGTTGTTGTTGGATAGGACAGAGAAATGGAGAGAGGAGGGGAAGACAGAGGGGGAGAGAAAAACAGACACTTGCAGACCTGCCTCACAAGTGGTGAAGCGACCCCCCCCCATGGAGAGCCAGGGCTCGAACCGTGATTCCTGCGTTTTGTGCCATGTGCACAAAATCTGCTGTGCCACTGCCCGGTGCCCCCCGCCCTATACCACTTTCTTTTTTTTAAATATTTTATGTATTTATGAGAAAGATAGGAGGAGAGAGAAAGAACCAGACATCACTCTGGTACATGTGCTGCCGGGGATCAAACTCTGGACCTCATGCTTGAGAGTCCAAAGCTTTACCACTGCGCCACCTCCCGGACCACCCCATACCACTTTCTATACTGCTCTTCCCAACTGCTACGGCCTAGAAACCTGGATGTCTTTCATGTTACTTGTTCTTAAACATGTCTTGCCATGAAGCCTCTTAGTCCCTCCACCCCTCCATAGTTTTTCATATTCATTAGTGAGAGTAATAACCAGAGTATCACTCTGAAAAATACAGAGATGGAGTCTGAATCTCAGTCTTGGGACCTCAAGCTGAGTCTTAACATCTTACCCACTGTGCTACTGTTAGATACAGTAGTTTTAAAGTTTTTAGTATAGTTGCTTTTCTGCTTAGTGTGAGATGGAAAATTCCTTTCCCTTTCCTCTAGAAACAGGACCTAATCAATAAGCCACTGGTTGTTTACCAAGCATCAGTAAGCCACCGGTTGTTTACCAAGAATCAGTAAGCCACAATAACAGAACACACAATACCCCCACTGCGTTTATTGATCTGCCTCTAAATTTCTTCTGAGAAAGAAGTGGTAGGGTGGGAAAAGGAAGTACGTAGGATAAGGGGGTAGAGTGGAAAAAGGGCGCAAATCAGTGGGGATTAAAGCAGTGGAGATTAAACCAATGGGGATTAAGCCAATGCTCTGCAGGCAGGGCAGGTCTCAGACAAAACAATGATTATGTAAATAGACTACAGTTAAGCTGTGCAGGGGAACCTGGCGTGATGGCACGGATAGAAACAGAAACAGAATTAGCCAAAGGAGAAATGATGACCAACAAAGACCCCTTCTGATTTAGTCCCCCCTCAAAAGGTATAAACAAAACCTCTTCTTCCCCTGTGTCCTTTTTTTACTTCTTTTTATGTTTTATTATTATATTTATTGCTTGTGTTTTTAATTTTTTAATATTTATTTTCCTTTTTGTTGCCCTTGTATTTTTATTGTTGTCATTATTATTATTGTTGTTATTGATGTTGTTGTTGTTACATAGGACAGAGAGAAATGGAGAGAGAAGGGGAAGACAGAGGGGGAGAGAAAGATATACACCTGCAGACCTGCTTCACCACCTGTGAAGGGACTCCCCTGCAGGTTGGGAGCCAGAAGCTCGAACCCAGATCCTTATGCCAGTACTTGAGCTTCATGCTTCAGGCCACGTGCGTTTAACCTGCTGCACTACCGCCTGACTCCCGTTTTTATATTTATTTTAAATATTTATTTATTTATTTATAGAACAGACAGAAATTAATAGGAAAGGATCTATATGGAGAGAGAGAGAGAAAGAGAGAGAGAGGTTTAAAAAGACTTCTGTAGCACTGCTTCTCTACACCAGAAGCAGAAGCTTTCCCCCTGTAGGTGGAGACTGGAGGTTTGAACTTGGATCTTTCTGTATTATATAGCACATGGTGCTTAACTGGGCGTGTCTCTGCCCAGTCCCTGGAGAAATGATTTTAAAAGACCCACAGGAGAGAAAGTGGCCCAGCTCCCAGCATCGTGACAAAAAATGTCTTAGAAAGCAGAATTAGCTTTAGTTCCCATCATCTGGCTGTCTTTCCTACCCCTTCCTCATGGAGACATCCTGGGTCCTCGTGCATTGTTCTAACTTCTCAATGTTCTATATGGTGACTGCCATCCCTTCAAAGTGACCCTTTTCTCTCCCACAAGCAAAAGCTGATATTATGGCCATATATTAGATTATGAGTCATCTGATTAACAAATAAAGCAATTTGCCCTTTCCCTAAGAGCTCCCTGCAAAGTTAGATACAGTCAGATACAATACTGGGTGCAATGGATCTGGCCTTTTAAGTGATATGCACGCTGTGAACCCTTGGTAACTGCCTATTGAAAATCTCTTCTCTCAATTATGGGATTATGACAGTGGGGGATACCCACGCCACAGAACTTGCTAGTTCATTTTGCCTTCTGCAGAGCTCTGATCTCAAAATATTCAATTCAGCCCACTTGGAATTGAAAGTGCCCACCTGACCCTCACTTCCCCATTTAAACTCAGGGGGCCTAGGGGCTAGGTAGCATAATTGTTATGCAAAGAGACTCTCACACCTGAGGCTCTGGGGTTCCAGGTTCAGTCCCTCATACTATCATAAACCAGAGTTGAGTTATGCTTGGGGGGGTCTGCAATATGGTCAAGCTGTTTGCAGCTTCTTGGAAGCAATTCCTGCCTCCTAGTATGAATTATAGGGAAGAACAAAAAAAGAAAGAGGAAGAGGAGAAGCTCTATGACAATGGCAGAATTTTTGGACCATGATAACAGAGGAACTGGTAAGAGAAGGACGCCTAATAAAAGAATCCCTGTCTCGGCTGGGAGTAGAGATCGACCTGCCAACGCCCATGTCCAGCAGAGAAGCAATTACAGAAGCCAGAACTTCCAGCTTCTGCACCCTATAATGATCCTAGGTTCATACTCCCAGAGTGATGAAGAATAGTAAAGCTTCCAGTGGAGGGGATGAGATGCAGATCTCTGGTGGTGGGAATAATGTGGCATTGTACCCCTCTTGTCCAACAGACTTGTTGATCATTATTAAATTTTTATAAAATTTAATAAGAATTCCTGTCTCTTTCCTAACCTGGCACAGAGCTAACCTACAAATGCTTTCAAGTTCCAGGGGCCCGTTGACTTTGCAAAGACACAGGTAGAAATTTGACAGACACCGTACACCCAGCACAGGAGAAATGATAATGGGAAGATGTACAGAGGGCTCTGAACTCCAACTCCATCAGAACCTGGGGAGAGAGAAGAGAAAAAAAAGAAAGAACATTTGGGACTAGTAATAGGTGTAGGTGTGACTTGGAAAGGAAGAAAAGATGGGACCATGGGAAAAATGGGATAGGTAGGTAGATAGATAGATAGATAGATACATAAATAACAGTCAGGGAGTCAGGCGGTAGCACAGTGGGTTAACACATGTGGTGCAAAGCACAAGGACCGGCATGAGGATCCTGGTTCGAGCCCCCGGCTCCCCACCTGCTGAGGAGTTGCTTCACACTCGGTGAAGCAGATCTGCAGGTGTCTTTCTCTCCCCCTCTCTGTCTTCCCCTCCTCTCTCCATTTCTCTCTGTCCTATTCAACAACGATGGCATCAATAACAACAACAATAATAACTACAACAATAAAACAAGGGCAACAAAAGCGAATAAATAAATAAATATTAAAATAAAGAAATAACAGTCAACCCATACCTGTGACCTTGGAAAATCTACTGTAGCTTCCAATGGAGGGAATGGGTAGACAGAACTCTGGTGGTAGGAATGGTGTGGAATTATACCCCTGTTATCTTATAATTTTATAAATCGATATTTAGTCACTAATAAAATAAATAACAACAACAACAACAAAAGGACAAATTGATGTGGAACTTCTGGGCTGGAGAGATATCATAATGGTGATGCAAAAAGGCTTTCATGTTTGAGGCACCAAAGGTCCCAAGTTCAATTCCTAGCATCACCATAAGCCCCAGCTGAGTAGTCAGTGCTCTGAGAGAGATAGAGAGAGAGAGAGAAGTAAGAAATAGGACTCTTACTGCTACAGTATGTAGTTGTTACCAAACGATCTGCATTTCTCTGCAAGAGAGCTATGGGATGGTTTGGCTCATATGTGCAATATAAAGAAATGAATCTCATGAATTTGAAAAAGAAATAACATATCTAAAACTTTATAAAACCTATAGTGGTTGGGGAGCTGGGCGGTGACGCAGCAGCTTAAGTGCACATGGCGCAAAGCACAAGGACTGGTGTAAGGATCCCGGTTCAAAACCACCCCCCCACACACCCTGTTCAATCCACATGCAAGAGATTCGCTTCACAGGCGGTGAAGCAGGTCTGCAGGTGTCAGTCTTTCTCTCCCCCTCTCTGTCTTCCCTTCCTCTCTCCATTTCTCTGTCCTATCCAACAACTACGACAGCAGTAACAACAAAAACAATAACAACAACAACGATAAACAAGGGCAAAAAAAGGGGGAAAATAAAAAATAAACTATAGGGGTTATCTTGGGGAGAAGGCAGAAGGGCATACAACTGTGGTGGTGGGTATAGTATGGGACTATACCCCTGTAATATTATAAACCATTATTAAATCATTAATAAAGGGCAGAGGGTAGATAGCATAATGGTTATGCAAATAGACTCTCATGCCTGAGGCTCCAAGTCCCAGGTTCAATCCCCTGCACTGCTGGGATTGGGCCCTCCTCAATTGCTATCAAACAGGCCATGGTCGGTGTGCCGCTATGTTCCATCGCTGGGGAGCCAGAGAGGACCCGAACTGCCCCTGCGGCTACAGACAGACCGTGACCCACATAGTCAACGACTGCCACCTCTCCAGATTCAAAGGAGGTCTCAAAACTTTACACAAGGCTCAACCTGACGCTGTTGACTGGCTAAGGAAGAAGGGCAAACGCTAGAAGAAGAAGCTGGGATATTGTGCAGATGCAGTCACATCTGCCATGTTGTCCCCTCAGGCTACTGCTAGTTCCCGTGAAAGTTGGGAGAGTTGGGACATTCTCAGAGTGCCTGTTTCTTGCAATGTTGTGCCCTCAGGGCATTGTCTATTTCCCAGAGATATTTGGAGTGCTTTGGTCACTCCTCCCCCTTCCCATTCTCGAGAGAGCTACTATCCTATCCAGGAGTGCTATGGTTACTCCTCCCCCTTCCCATTCTTCCGAAAGCTACTCCTATAAAATCCCTTCTTCAGCATCTCGCTCTCTTGCCAGCGCTTCACTTCAGTGTTCAGACGCAGGAAAGGTTACTGCGTGAGGCGGCCATTTTTGCTACCTCGACTTGGCCCAACCTGTTTCTCTAGCACCCAACTCTGAGGTGCCAGCGCAAATAAAGATTTGTGTTCCCTCTTCACTCCGGACCTCCTCTCTCTCTTCTCTGCAGCCCACACAACAATACTGCACCACCATAAGCCAGAGCTGAACAGTGCTCTGGTAAAAAAAAAATCATTAATAAAAATAAAATTTGTGGGGGAGGGGTGGGCGGTAGGCAGTGGGTTAAGCTCACATGGTGTGAAGCACAAGGACCACACAAGGATTCTGTGGTCACTTCACAAGCAGGGAAGCAGGTCTGCAGGTGTCTATCATTCTCTCCCACTCTGTCTTCCCCTCCTCTCTCAATTTCTTTCTGTCCTATCAGACAACAACAAAACAATGACAACAACAAGGGCAACAAAAAATAAAATAAAATAAAAATTTGTAAATCAGGGGCTAGGCAGTGGTACACCAGGTTGAGCACATATGTTACCATCCACAAGGACCCAGATTCAAGCCCCCAGGCCCCTCTTATGGGTGGAAGCCTCATGAGTAGTGAAGCAGTGCCGCAGACCTTTCCCTCTCCCTCTCTATCACTACTACCCAATTTCTCTTTGTCCTGTCAAATAAAAATTAACATATCTATATTAACAAATCCTGTAAATCAACATGTCCTCAATAAGATGATGTCAGAGTTGAAAAAAAAGAATTGGACAGATACACACACACACACACCACTGCTGAACAATGGGAGAGATTTCAATTTGACATGTAGCTACTGCAGAACCTCTGCCTATACTAGCCTGAGTCTGCTCCTGCTGTAAGCAGCCAGGAAACTTGCGTTCTAACCCCTCGATCTTGTGCATGGTAATGTGTGTACTCAGCTCACTATGCCACCAACCCCACATTAGTCACTCTTATCTCATTGATCTCCTCCTCCATATTTTCTTTTCTTTTCTTTATTTATTTTAATTTTTTTCTCAGAGCTCTGATCAGCTCCGACTTTTGGTAGCGCAGGGAACTGGGATTTTGGAGCCTCAGGCATGATAATCTCTTTGCATAACCATTATACTACCCACCCCTGCCCATACTCCATAATTTCTCTCAGAAGTACACTACACTTCTAATACCACCTCCCTCCTCCCTCCCACACACATACTTTGTATCAGACACAACAACTTTTCTACATCTCAAACTGTAGCTACACTCCTACTTTTGGGTTTTGGCACCTGCTGTTCTTTTTTGTCTTGTTTCAGCTGTCAAGATGGCTTATTTATATATCACCTTCAGGTCTTTGCTCAAATGTTTCCTTCCCAGATAGGTATTGTTGAGAACCTTGTTTAAAAGTAAGTATCCCCAATCTCTCTATCAAAATGATACAGTATCCCACTTTCTTTTTTTCCTTTATTGGGGTATTAATGTTTTACATTCAATAGTAAATACAATAGTTTGTACATGCATAACATGCCCCAGCTTCCCATATAACAATACAATCCCCACTAGGTCCTCTGTCATCCTTCTTGGACCTGTGTTCTCCCAACCCCAGAATCTTTTACTTTGGTGTGATACGCCAATTCCATTTCAGGTTCTTCTTGTATGTTTTTTTTTCTTCTGATCATGTTTTTCAACTTCTGCCTGAGAGTGATGTCATCCCATATTCATCCTTCTGTTTCTGATTTATTTCACTTAAGATGAATTTTTCAAGGTCCATCCAAGATCGGCTGAGAACGGTGAAGTCACCATTTTTTACAGCTGAGTAGTAGTCCATTGTGTATATATACCACAAGTTGCTCAACCACTCATCTTCTGTTGGACACCTGGGTTGCTTCCTGGTTTTGGCTATTACAAATTGTGCTGCCAAGAACATATGTGTACACAGATCTATTTGGATGTATGTGTTGGGTTCCTTAGGATATGTCCCCAGGAGAGGAATTGTAGGGTCATAGGGTAGGTCCATTTCTAGCCTTCTGAGAGTTCTCCAGACTGTTCTCCACAGTTTGTTACATAACTACTATGCTCACTCCCAGTTCAGATATATTGAGAGAAATACTGAGAAGGAGAGATGCAACAGCTTTGGAGCTTCATCAGGTGCTATGTCACGCCCATATGGTGCCAGCACTGGAACCCAGGCCACACACATGGCAAGGCAAGTGCTTTATTGGTGAGATATCTTCTGGCCCTTTTATTTCCTCTTTGCTTAAGTGTTTGGTCAAATCATTTTTTGTCTTTGTAATTTTTTAAAATTATATTTATCTTCAAGATTCTATTTTTTAAAGTTTATTTTTATTTATTAATGAGAAAAGAGGAGAGAGAGAAAGAACCAGACATCACTCTGGTACATGTGCTGCCAGGGATTGAACTCGGGACCTCATGCTTGAGAGTCCAATGCTTTACCACTGTACCACCTCCTGGACCACCGTCTTTGTAATTTTTTAATGTTTTTCCTAGAGCACTACTCGTCTTGTACTTGGCTTGTGATGGTGTTGGGGATTGAACCTAGGACCTCAGAACCTCAGGCATGGCAGTCTTGCTACATGACCATTATACTATCTCACCAATCTTCTACGCTTCAGTTTCTTCTCAGAAACAGACATTTCTCCTAAAGAATACTTAGGAAAAGTCATTGAAATTGTGCCTGTAAGGGATTTATAGTTCTGGAAAGTAGGCAAGTGCTCACACATGATTTTTTGTTGTTGTTGTTCTGTTTTTGGTTTTTTTCTCATTTTTGCTCTCAACCTAGTGAAAGTGCATATGCCTTTTAGCCAAATCTGTGGGAAATGAGAAGGAGGAAGAAGCACCCAGACACCAGCGTGAAGCTAACAGTTGTGCATCTGCGAGGGGCCAGACCTCCATAACTGCCACACAACAGCTATGTTATGCAGTTGGGGTGTTGGCACCAAGAGACCCGCACCTGGAGTCCAGGCCATTTTCCCAGAGCCTGGGATTGAGCTCTTTGTAGCTAATGCCTGGGATGACTATTAGCTTTACTCCCATCCTGGTGACCTTTGGATCCGCAGACATATATACCTGCCTGGTCCCAGGCTGAGACTCCTCCCCTGTCTCTTTGTCAGGGAAGATTCTGGATGAGGGAGGGCCTTTCAATTCACTGCTGATAAAATAGCTTCTTATCTGCAGTGTCTTGGCAACAGCTTGGGAAAAGAGATGACTGTGCCAGCACCTGGCTGAGCCATGGGCATCCTGGGCTTGAGCCCACAGCATGAATCCATTTTCCATTTAATTGCTTGAAGGCAGATAGGCAGAATCAGGCTCTGGGGTGTCTGGTTTCCTGTAAGGGCTCTAACCTCTCCCTCAGCTTCCCACCCCATGCTCATAATTACTGTAGAAGTGCTCTTGGGAGGGCTGCTTAAATAGCTCACTTGAATAATGTGTTCTTTTGTCATATGCATGGCCCCAAGTTACTCAGGTTTGAGCCTGAAGAAACTTTTGGTGTTCTGGTCTCTTTCACTCTGTGTCTCTGTTCTGTCACTATCTTAAAACAGAACAAACAACAAAAAGAAACAGATAGCGGTGGGGGTATAGCATAATGGTTATGCAAAGAGACTTCCATGCCTGAGGCTCTCAAGTCCCAGGTTCAATCCCGCACACTGCCATAAGCCAGAGCTGAGCAGTGCTCTGGTATTAAAAAAGAAAGAAAGAAAGAAAGAAAGAAAGAAAGAAAGAAAGAAAGAAAGAAAAAGAAAGAAAGAAAGAAAGAAAAGAAAGGAAAAAAAGAAACAGAGAAAGTGGTCTGGAAGATGGCACAATAGATAAAGCGTCTGACTCTCAAGCATGAGATTCCAAGTTTGATCCCCAGCAGCACGTGTTAGAATGAGATGCTCTGGTTCTCTTTCTCCCATGTTAATAATTAGGGGCTCTAACAGGGATCCTTACACCAGTCGATGCGCTTTGCGCCACCCGCGCTTAACCTGCTGCGCTACAGCCCGACTCTCAAAAAGAGTTTATTTAAATATATATATTTATCTGGTGTATTGCACTAAAGTAAAAGACTCTGGGGTGAGTGGCAGGGAGGGTTCTGGTCCTGGAGCATGATGGTGGAGGACCCAGTGGGAGTTGTATAGTTATATGGAAAACTGGGAGATGTTATACATGTATAAAGTATTGTATTTACTGTCAAGTGTAAAACATTAATCCTCCAATAAAAATTTTAAAAATTAATAAATATATATATATATATATATATATATATTACCTCTTTATTGGCTAGAGACAGAGAAACCAAGAGGGAAGGAGGAAGAAAGGGGGAGGGAAGAAGAGACCCCTGCAGCACTGCTTCACTGCTTGTGAGGACCTGGGACTTGAACCTGGGTCGTGTGCATTGTAACACGTGCTTTCTACCCAGTGCACCACACCTGGTCCCTGTAAAAGAAATTTTCATGCCTGAGGTTTCAAAGTGCTAGGTTTAATGCCTCGCACCACCATAAGCCAGGGCTGAGCAGCAAACACCAAACCCCATGCTATGGCCAGGCTCCACAACCCTTCCCTGTCCCTACCCTACCTGGCTGGATGTGGTCAGAGCTGGTACATCTCTGGCTAAGCCTTGCACTGCGCTTCCTCCCCACTAGGTGGCGTAAAGCAGCAAAGGCCTCCAAGAGCCCAGGAAAGAGGAACTCTCACCCCTCCTAGCCTGGAGGTTTTGGAGGAGGAGCCCCAGACTCCTGGTCCTGCCCAGCAGTAATGGGAACCTCCCCTCTCAGTTGTCAACAGAGGCTGACCTTGACTGTCAGTTGGCAGTCAGGCAGGGCTCCCTGTCCCCCTTCATACACTGGAGCACTGGAGAGGAAGCAGAGGGAGCCAGCTAAAGCAGGCTTAAATAAGAGCCAGAAAGGGGTCTGGGGTGACAACATAATGGTTCTGACAATGACTTCCTGTCCTGAGTCTCCCCAGTCCCAGGTTCAATCCCCAACACTACCTAAAGCCGGAGCTCTGCAGTACTCCCAATAAAAACATTAAAATAGGGCTGGGGAGATAGCATAATGGTTCTGCAAAAATCCTTTCATGCCCAAGGCACCAAGGGTCCCAGGTTCAATCACCAGCACCACCATAAGCCAGAGCTGAGCAGTCGTCGGGATGCGGCATCATCTAATTTCATTTCCCACATCTACGATCGACCGGACCTGCCAATATATCTTTGCCCACCCTGTTCAACGCTTGATGCCTCGTCATCCAATCTGGTCTCCTATGGCTACACTAATCTTCTCTGTTCCAGACTCTTGGAAACAGAGTTGGCAGTCAGCTGAGGTAAAGAACAAACACCTCATCACAGACCCCTGCAAGCATCAACCCGGCTTTGACCTAGCACGTTATGATTGGGCCCTCCTCAATCACTATCGAACAGGCCATGGCCGGTGCACCGCTATGTTCCATCGCTGGGGAGCCAGAGACGACCCGAACTGCCCCTGCAGCTACAGACAGACTATGACCCACATAGTCAAAGACTGCCACCTCTCCAGATTCAAAGGAGGTCTCGAAACTTTACATCAGGCTCAACATGACACTGTTGATTGGCTATGGAAGAAGGGCAAATGCTAGAAGAAGAAGAAGAAGAAGTGCTCTGGTAAAAGGAAAAAAACAACAACAACAATAAAATCCAAAAAAGACTTAAGCAAAGAGTTTATAAGGTAGCCAGGAGGTGGCTCAGCAAATAGGGCTGGTGCCTTGCCATAGTTCATAGCCTGGCCTCAAGTATTGGCACTATAAGGGAGTGCCACAGCCCTGGGGGAAGCTCCAAAGATGTGGTATCTTTCCATCTCTCTGTATTTCTCTCAATATAAGTGGAACAGAGGGGAAGAGGGTTTTGGCACTGGGTCTTGGTGCCAGCACAATGAATCTACTGCTCTTGGTGGCTCTTTTCTTGCCTTTCCTCTTTCTTTTTTCTTTTCCTTCTTTTCGATAAGAGCAGGAGGAATTGAGAGGGAATGGGGAGCTACCGGGGGAGAGAGACACACCTGCTTCACTGTTTGTGAAGATTCCCCCCCCCCCCAATGGTGGGAACAGAGTTTTGAACCCAGGTGTGTCACTACTTGGTCCCATAACAGATATTCATAGCTTGAAGCTATGATGTCCCAAATTTAATCCCCTACACCACCAGAAGCAAGAGTTGAGCAGTGCTCTGATAAATAAATTTTAAAAAAGCAAATGGAATAGGAAAAATAAAAAGTTCATTACATGAATGAGGTGAGTCCCTATTCTCTCTCTCTTTGTCTCTCTTTCACACACACACACACACACACACACAATATTATGGTGACTAATAAGCACATAAGAAGACATTCATCCTCATTAGCTATTAGAGAGAGGCAAAGGAAAAGCACAAAAAGGGACTGGGAGTTAGCTCGTCCAGCAGAGCACACACTTTACAGTGTGCAAGGACAGGGCTCAAGGCATCTTCACTACATGGTGCAATAGGAACGGAGAGAAGCTTCATGAGTGGCAAAGCAGTGCTTAAGTGCCCCCCACCTGAAGAAAAAGAAAAAAGTTTTCCAGGAATGGTGGAATTGCACAGGTGCAAATCCCTGATGGGGTTAGAGGAGGAGGAAGAAGGGGAAAAGGAGGAGAAAGAGAACCACAAGGAGACATCACTGTACACCTGTCAGAATGACCGGAAGGAACAACAGAGCAGTTGCTGGTGGGGTCTTAAAATGCCGCAGCTACTTTGGAGACCAATTCTCCGTTTGTTAATCGAGCTAAACATGCACTTGCCATCAACTCAGCAACTGTATTTCTGCTCATTTGTTCCAGAGAAATGGAAACTTGCATGCACAGAAAATTCTGCACGTGGATGCTGCTAGCAATGCCAGTTTGTTTGTTTGCCATCAGTTATTACTGGGACTCAGTCCCTACAAGAGTCCACTACTCCCAGTGGCCTATTTTATTATTTTTATTTATATTTTTACTATTATTTTGTTTGACCTCCGGGGTTATTGTTGGGCCTCGGTGCCTGCATCACGAATCCACTGCTCCTAGAGGCTATTTTTTCCCTTTTGTTGCCCTTGTTGTTTTATCATTGTTGTGGTTATTTTTTTTAATTTTTAATATATTTTAAAATATAAATATTTATATTTTTAAATATAAATATATTTTCCCTTTTTGTTGTCCTTGTTGTTTTTTTGTTGTAGTTATCATTGTTGTCCTTGTTGCAGGATATGACAGAGAGATATGGAGAGAGGAGGGGAAGACAGAGAGGGGGAGAGAAAGACACCTGCAGACCTGCTTCACCACCTGTGAAGCGACGACTACCCTGCAATTGGGGAGTCGTGGGCTCGAACCAGGATGCTTACACGGGTCGTTGGGCTTTGTGTCACCTGCGCTTAACCCGCTGTGCTACCGCCCAAATCCCTGTTGTGGTTATTATTATTATTGTCATTGATGATATTGTTGTTGGATAAGACAAAAGAAATTGAGAGAGGAGGGGAAGACGGAGAGGGGGAGAAAGGCACCTGCAGACCTGTTTCACCGCCTTGAAGTGACCCCTCCCCCATGCAGGTGAGGAGCTGGGGGCTCAAACCCGGATCCTTACACCGGTCCTTGAGCTTGCCACGTGTGCTTAACCTGCTGTGTCACCTCCTGAACCCTCTATTTTTTTCTTTCAGAGAGAGAGAGAGAAGGAGCAGGAAGAGGAGGGGGAACGGGGAGTGGGAACAGGAGAGGGGAGGGGGAGGGGGGAAGGAGGAGGAAGAGAAGGAAAAGGAAGAAGTGGAGGAAGAGGAGAAATAGGAGGAAGGGTGGCAATGCAGCATTGTTTCGCTGTCCTCGAAGCTTTGTCCTGCTTCTAACAGGTGTTCTCAAGTGGTGGTGGTAGGGTTGTAGTACTAATGCCTAGGTCCTCACACAGGAGCTACCTGTGTGGCTCTACCAGGTGAGGCACCTGCCAGCCCTGCAATTTTTATTTGTTTATTTATTTATTTTCCCTTTTGTTGCCCTTGTTGTCTTTCACTGTTGTTATAGTTATTATTGTTGTTGTTACTGATGTCATCATTGTTATATAGGACAGAGAGAAATGGAGAGAGGAGGGGAAGGCAGAGAGGGGGAGAGAAAGAGAGACACCTGCAGACCTGCTTCACCACTTGTGAAGCGACTCTCCTGCAGGTGAGGAATCAGAGGCTCGAACTGGGATCCTTAGACCAGTCCTTGTGCTTTGTGCCACGTGTGCTTAAGCCGCTGCGCTACCGCCTGACTCGCTTTTTTTTTTTCTTAATGTGGCACTGGGGAATGAACTCACAGCCTCATACATGCACGATAGTACTGAGTGGTCCCCCCCAGACCCAATATTGTACTTTTATCTTTTTTTCATTTCTTTATTGGGGAATTAATGTTTTACATTCGACAGTAAATACAATAGTTTGTACATGCATAACATTTCCCAGTTTTCCATATAACAATACAACCCCCACTAGGTTCTCTGTCATCCTTTTTGGACCTGTATTCTCCCCCCACCCACCCACCCCAGAGTCTTCTACTTTGGTGCAATACACCAATTCCGGTTATCTTTTTTTTTAATTTTTATTATTTCCTTTTTGTTGCCCTTGTTATTTTTTATTGTTGTTGTAGTTATTATTGTTGTTGATGTCGTCGTTGTTGGCTAGGACAGAGAGAAATGGAGAGAGGAGGAGAAGACAGAGAGGGGGAGAGAAAGAGAGATAACTGCAGACCTGCTTCACTGCTTTTGAAGTGACAGCCCTGCAGGTGGGGAGCCGGGGGCTCAAACCGGGATCCTTACAGAGGACCTTGCGCTTTGAGCCACATGTGCTTAAACCCGCTGCGGTACCGCCCTACTCTTTTTTTTTTTCCCTTAAACAGAGCATTGCTTAGCTCTAGTGTATGATGGTATGTGGGACTGAATCTGGGATTTTCTTTTTCAAGATTTTTTTCTAATTTGCTTTAATAGTATTTTATAGTTTCTTTTTTATAGTTTTTAAATTTTTTTTGCCTCCAGGGTTATTGTTGGGGCTTGGTGCCTACACCACAAATCCACTGCTCCTGGAGGCTATTTTTCCCCTTTTTGTTGCCCTTGTATTTTTATCATTGTTGTGGTTATTGTTGTTGTTATTGATGTCATTGTTAGAAAGAACAGAGAGCAATGGAGAGAGGAGGGGAAGACAGAGGGGGAGAGAAAGAGAGACCACCTGCAGATGGGCTTCACTGCCTGTGAAGCAACTCCCCTGCAATGGGGGGGGGGAGGCGGGGACTGGAACCCTGGAACCAGGATCCTTATGCTGGTCCTTATGCTTGGCGCCATGTGCGCTTAACCTGTTGCGCTACTGCCTGACTCCCTCTTTTTTACACTTTTATTTTGATTAGCAATTCAGTATTGATTTACAAAATTACATGTCAACAGGGATATAATTCCACACTATTCCCACCACCAGAGTTCTGAGTCCCAAGTCCCTCCGTTGCAAACCTCTGCGGTTCTCCCAAGGTTGCAGACTTGATTTAACTGTCATCTCTACAACTGTCTACATTTGTACATCACTGCCCCCTTTTTCTCCCAGGTCCAATCCTCTCTTCCCCTCCAAGCTACACATAACCCGATTACTACATCCAAATATCTCTCCGCTTTTCATCCCCTCTCTCTGGGACCTGACAGAGCTGGAGTTCACAGCCCTCTTATCCTCTTCTTCCTATTACTTTTCCCCACTGGGTGTATGGATCAAAGTTAGTTTGTGGGTGCAGAAAATAGGAGGTCTGGCTTCTGTTAATTGCTTCTCCACTGGATTTGGGTGTTAGCAGGTTGATCCATATTCCCAGCCTTGAACCTGGAATTTTAGAGTCTCTGGCATGAAAGCCTTAATTTTTTATTAGTGATTTAATATTTATCGATAAAACTATAAGATAGCAGGGGGTATAATTCAGCACCTTTTCCAGCAGCAGAGTTCTGTGTCCCCATTCCCTCCATTGGAAACTGCAATAGTTCTCCCAAGGTCACAGATACGGGTTGACTATCATTTCTATAGCTATCTGTCTATATTTATACATATTTACTCTTTTTTTTCCTATGGTCCTGCCTTTTCCTTTCTAAGTCACACCTACACCTGTTACTACTTCTGAGTGTCCTTCTTCCCCCCTCCTACCCATCCCTTTCTCACTTCGGGTCCTGATGAAAATAGAGTTTAGAGCCCTCTGGTCTTCTTCCCCTAACATTTACCTCTCTGGGAGTATGGACCAGCATTTTTTCTGAGTTGAAGAAGGAGGAAGGTCTGGTTTCTGTAATTGCTTTTCCACTGGACACGAGCATTGGCAAGTTGATCCATTCCTGCAGATTGTTTCTATCTTTCCCTAGTGTGGTAGGGCTCTGGAGAGGAGAGGTTCCAGGACACAACTGGTGAAGTTTTCTGCCCAGGGAGTTTAGAATGAAATTATAGTAGCATTCACAGCTTGGATGGCCGAAATGCAGTAAGATATAAAGCAGGACAAAATGTTTAACAAACAGGAATCATAGAGTAGGAATAGAGCAGATTGGAATAGGGATCTTGGGGTGGAAAGAAGCTAGGAAGTCTATTTTAGGTGAAATGAAAATTCTAGGGGCCGGGCGGTGGAGCACCTGGTTGAGCGCACATGTCACAATGCTCCAGGACCCAGGTTCAAGCACCCGGTCCCCACCTGTGAGGAGAAAAGCTTGGCAAGTGGTGAAGCAGGGCTGCAGATGTCTCTCTGTCCTTTCCCTCTCTGTCTCCCCCTTCCTCTCGACTTCTGGCTGTCTCTATCCAATAAATAAATAAATAAAATTATTATTTTTAAATAATCTATAGGCTTGTGGTCCGGAAAGTAGCCCAGTGGTAAAGCTTTGGACTCTCAAGCATGAGGTCCTGAGTTCGATCCCCCGTAGCACATGTGCCAGAGCGATGTCTGGTTCTTTCTCTCTCATCCTATCTTTCTTATACAGAAATATAATATTTAAAAAAATAAATAATCTATAGGCTTCTGGTGGACACCAACTTATGTATTCCAGCATCTGAATGGCAGGATCTGATGGTAGCCAACCTGCTCTCACCTTTATTATAGTCAGCACCTTGATGGACATTGTTTCTTTTTTTTTAATATTTTATTTATTCACGAGAAAGATAGGAGGAGAGAGAAAGAACCAGACATCAGTCTGGTACATGTGCTGCCGGGGATTGAACTCGGGACCTCATGCTTGAGAGTCCAATACTTTATCCACTGCGCCACCTCCCGGACCATGATGAACATTGTTTCTAACCAGCTTATGCTGTGCCCAGTTTGAAGTTGGGTGCTGCAGGACAAATGTGTGCAGGTCTGGTAGGAATCAGCCTGTAACCCGTTAATGTAAAATAAATGTAACTCCAGGAGAAACAATTACAGAAGCCACACCTTCCACCTTCTGCATCCCACAATGACCTTGGGTCCATACTCCCAGAGGGATAAAGAATAGGAAAGCATGTTAAAAAAAAAATAGGAAAGCTATCAGAGTAGGGGATGGGATACAGAGATCTGGTGGTGGGAATTGTGTGGAGTTGTACCCCTCTTATCCTATGGTTTTGTTAATGTCTCCTTTTTTAAAATAGATAAAAAAATAAAAATAAATTTAAAATATTTAGAACACTTGCCATTACACCAAAATAAATAAATAAATAAATAAATAAATAAATAAATAAATAAATAAATAAATGTAACTCCCTGCCCTCCATGTGGCCTTAGGTGTTTTTATTTTTATTTTATTTTATTTTTATTTAAGAAAGGATTAATTAACAAAACCATAGGGTAGGAGGGGTACAATTCCATACAATTCCCACCACCCAATTTCCATTTCCCACCCCCTCCCCTAATAGCTTTCCCATTCTCTATCCCTCTGGGAGCATGGACCCAGGGTCATTGTGGGTTGCAAAAGGTAGAAGGTCTGGCTTCTGTAATTGCTTCCCCGCTGAACATGGGCGTTGACTGGTCGGTCCATACTCCCACTCTGCCTCTCTCTTTCCCTAGTAGGGTGGGTCTCTGGGGAAGCAGAGCTCCAGGACACATTGGTGGGGTCTTCAGTCTATGGAAGCCTGGCCAGCATCCTGATGACATCTGGATCCTGGTGACTGAAAAGAGGGTTAACATACGAAGCCAAACAAATTGTTGAGCAATCATGGACCCAAAGCTTGGAATAGTGGAGAGGAAATGTTAGGGGGGTACTCACTGCAAACTCTAGTGCACTTCTGCTTTCAGGCATATATTTTGCAGTAGTTTACAGATACGTGTGAACATATGCTCTCTCTCACAGAAACTGGTGTATATCTAGGTTTTGGGACTTTGTTAGAAAGTGAACCACCTGAGATGAAATTAGAGTATACTATGAAAGGAAAGGTCTCACCCGAGTAATGAAGTTGAAGAGTTGTCATTCCACACGTGAAGTCTCTGGACACAGTCTGAAGTGAAGCATGTTGAGGTGGCAATCGTTGTGTTGGTTAGGTTGTGATCGGCAGATGCAATATTATTTGATACGGATTGGGAGAGGCATACGGGAAAGTGGGCCCTATCCAAGGGTTCCAGGACTGGGGGAAGTAGAGGCTCTATAGTGGAGATGTGAGGTTCCTGCTGTCTTAGGGTTCCAAAAGACAATCGATAGTTAATGTTATCATCACATTGTTTGGTAATTGGGTTAACTTTGAAAAGTCCTTTTGTTAGGGTTTGCTGTACAGTACCCAGTATCCTATGTATAGCTGTGCTATTGGTTGCTTCTGATCTACTTGGTCTAGGCTTCTGAGAGAGTCTGCATATCAATTACACAGCCTATATATTGAAAAGATTCAGTTTGTGTTTTGAAAAACTTCGAGACATACAATTAATTTTCCCCCTCTCGTATTAATTAACTAGTGATTTATATGCCTACATTTTACTAGGAGTGTACATAAACACCATTCCCACCACCAAAAGACTGTGACCCATCCTTCTCACCCACTCCCACCCCCCACTGGCCCAGGAAGCTGCATGTCTACTCCTCACCACAGGGTTTTTACTTTGGTGCCCTACTTACAATTTGGTCAGGTCCTGCTTTTAGTTTCCCTTTCAGATCTTCTAACTCAACTTCTGTTGATGAGTGGGATCATCCCATACTCATCTTTATCTTTCTGACTTAGCTCACTTAACATAATTCCTCTAGCTCTGTCCAAGATGGGTCAGCGAAGGTGGGTTCATTGTTCTTGATAGCTGCATAGTATTCCATTGTGTATATATACCACAGCTTTCTCAGCCACTCATCTGTTGTTGGGCACCTGGGTTGCTTCCAGGTTTTTGCTATTATGAATTGTGCTGCTATGAACATAGGAGTACACACCTCTTTTTGGTTGGGTGTTATGGAGTCCTTGGGGTATATCCCCAGGAGAGGAATTACTGGATCATATGGAAGGTCCATGTCTAGCCTTCTGAGAGTTTTCCAGACTGCTCTCCACAGAGGCTTTACCAATTTACATTCCCACCAGCAATGTAAAAGGGTTCCCCTGTCCCCACAACCTCTCCAGCATTTGTTGCTGCTGTCCTTTTTGATGTATGCCATTCTTACAGGAGTGAGGTGGTATCTTAGTGTTGTCTTAATTTGCATTTCTCTGACAATCAGTGACCTAGAGCAGTTTTTCATATGTTTGCTAGCCTTTTTGATCTCCTCTGAGGTGAATGTTTTGTTCATATCCTCTGCCCATTTTTGGATGGGGTCATTTGCTTTTTTGGTGCTAAGTTTGCTGAGCTCTTTATATATTTTGGTGATTAGTTTCTTGTCTGATGTATGGCATGTGAAGATATTCTCCCATTCTGTGAGGGGTCTCTTTGTTTGTTTAATAGTTTCTTTGGATGTGCAGAAGCTTTTCAATTTGATGTAGTCCCATTGGTTTGTTTCTGCTTTAGTCTTCTTTGCAATTGGGTTTGATTCATCAAAGATGTCCTTGAGATGTAGGTGGGAAACTGTTTTACCAATGTTTTCCTCTAAGTATTTGATTGTTTCTGGTCTGACATCTAGGTCTTTGATCCATTTGGAGTTGATTTTTGTTTCTGCTGAGATAAAGTGGTTCAGTTTCATTCTTCTGCATGTTACAACCCAGTTTTCCCAGCACCATTTATTGAAGAGAGCCTCTTTTTTCCATTTAATCCTTTGGCCCCCTTATGAAACATTAGATGTCCATAGATGTGGGGATTTATTTCTGGGCTTTCAATTCTGTTCCACTGGTCTGTGTGACCTGGGCTCATATATCTTGAAAACCTATTTGCATAATCACTATTCTGCCTCCTTCACCTTTTCCTTTCTTTCCTTTTCTTTTCTTTTCTGTTAACAAGAGCACTGCTGAGCTCTGGTTTATGGTGGTGGTGGTGGGGGGGATTGAACCTGGGACTTGATGGAGCCTCAGGTATGAGAGTCTGTTTGCATAATCACTATGCTATTAGACAGAGGGAGAGAGAGAAAGGAAGAAAGGAAGGAAAGGTGAGAGAGAGAGACAGGGAGAGAGAGAGAGAGAGGTAGGTTCAGACAGAAGACAAAGAATAGAAAAAGAAAGACTTTGTGAGAGCTAATGGATGTTTTGGGCATGGAGAAGGGTACACCAAGCTTTGATGATGGGTGTGGATCTATACAGCTGTCATCTTATAATCTTGTAAACAAACCAATATTAGTTCACTAACAAAAGCAAATAAAAATCCTTTGTGATGTAGTCTCACCAGCCCTCATTATGTTTCCTCTATCCTTCCCCAAAGTTCATAGCTCAATCACATTCTTTTGAGGTCCCAGGTAAACACATACTGTTCCATCTGCTAGAAATATTCTGCATACTACCTCCTTGGTCAACTTTGAATCAACTGCTTTAAAAGTCAAAATAGTGTCCCAGGAGATGGTGCAGTCGATAGTGGCATTGGAGGTTCAACTTCAAACCCTAGCATCACATGTGCTAGAGTGATGCTCTGGTGCACTCTTGCCTTCTCATTAGTAATTTTAACATTTATTTATTTTATTTGATATGACAGAGAGAAATTAAGGGAGGAGAGATATTGAGGGGAAGAGAAAGAGAAACACCTGCAGAACAGCTTCACAGCTCAAGATAGGGACTCGGGGCTTGAACCCAGGTCCTTGTACATGGGAACTTGTGTACTCAGCTAGGCATGCCATTGCCTGGCCCATTAAACAAACAAACAAAAAAAGTCAAAATAATACTTTTGTGTGTGTGGTGCTGGAGCCTGACACATATGTGACATATGCATGGGCTGTTATATTTTACTTTGTGATTCAGACAGAGACCAGAGACCGAGAGCATTAAGACACCATAGCCCTGCTCCACCTCTGATAGCTTCCCTTAGTTCTGGGGCATTCCCATGGAGTACTTGGGTTTGAACCCAGAGCCTCACAAATACATGTGCGTTACCTGGTGAGCTATGCCCCAGTCCCTGACAACCATTTTCACCAGGAAGTCTTACCTGAGCCTTTCACTGGCTGAGATGGCCTTTTTAATATTCCATTCAAAATAGTACTTACCACACCTACTTGTAATCACTTCCTAAATTATCCCGTTTTCCCTAAATGCGAGCACCCTGGGGGTTAGAATTATTGGAGGCTGGCTTCTGTGTTTCCAATATTGTAAACAGTACTTATTTAGTGGAAAAAACGGGGGCCTTGCACTTGTACTCTGTTCACTTTCCTCTCTGCTCACAGTGGGACTTGGGTATCATGGGGTCGCTATTGATGCTGTTTTGGAGACACAGAAAGGGGAAGGGGGCCAGATGTGTGATAAGGCTGCAGTCCAAACTATACCACTCCTGGGGCTTGGCATCCCTGGTGGCTACAGGAAGGGACAGGAGTAGGAGCAGTGTGACAGTGACAGGCCCTGTGGGCTAGCTGGTGGCTGCAGGAAGGGACAGGAGTAGCAGTAGTCCACAGCTAAAAGCAGCTTAGCAGCCACACACCTGAAAACATTTGCATCAAGGCCTCCACCTCCACACACACACACACACACACACAAACACCTGCTCCCTGCAGCTCCTCATGCACCAAGTCCTCATGCAGTGTGTGACCAGAAACTCCACCTCTAGAATGTGGAGGTGATGGCTGAAGTTGGCTCCAGACTTCCGTGTCAGGGCTTTCCCTGATCTCTACTTAGTGTGTTTCCCAGGTAAAATGCTTTATTAGGCTTGGATGTCTTGGGTTTCTATTTACCCTGATCCCAGACCGCATGGTGTGAGTGACATTACCGTGATGAAACTGACGAAAACCAAAACAAACAAGGGAACAAAGGGCCGCGGGCAGTTGGAGTGGTAGGTGTTAGCGAGCTAAAATCAAACCACCATCCACTGCAAGGAAGCAAAAGACATTTATTCACGAATTCGAATCCAGGCCGAGAGGTGACTGACAGCAGTCCACCAGCTCAACCCCGAACAAGGCTCAAACGACACAATTTATCAGAATTCAGACTATACTCAGGGAGGGGGAACACATCACCTTATCAACCTATATCCAATAACAGGCTATAGAAAACGCAAAATCCAATCATTTCAAACTTAGCAAAAGCATGATCCATTCAAAGCAAAGTGCGGGCTAGTTTCAAAAATTGCAAAATCACACAACCAATAGAATCTAGCCAGGTACGGTCACCACATCCTCCTGCCATCAGCTGCTCCTTCCTAGAAGATAATTTCCTTGTGCAAAGGCCCTGATAAGCCTTGCCTGTTTGCAGGGTCTTGGTAAACAACCGGTGGCTTACTGATGCTTGGTAAACAACCGGTGGCTTACTGATTAGGTCCTGTTTCTAGAGGAAAGGGCAAGGAATTTTCCATCTCATACTAAGCAGAAAAGCAACTATACTTAAAACTTTAAAACTACTGCATCTAACATTCCCCACTAGTCTTAGCTAAGAATCAAATCTTTGTTTCATCTTCTTCCTCTTCCTCTGTATAAGCTTCTATATACTGTGTCCTAAGGACCATTACCTTCTCAGATTGTCTCCTGGTCAGGGAGATCAATGATCTTAATAGACAGGGTCCTAGGGTAAAAATTCGGAGTAAGGTGATCAGAGCCCTGCCAAGGAGCTGAGCAGTGTCGTCAAGCAAGGGGGCCAGGAGAACAAGTTTGTAAACCAGTTGCCCCAGTTGCTAAGCTCCTTCAGGCAGTCGCCCCTGTCCTCCATTCTTTTCTTCACTTCACTTAAAGTCTCCCTTATCATCCCCGAGTGGTCAGCATAAAAGCAACAAGCCTCATTTAGGGCCACACATAATTGTCCCTGTTTCATGAACAGCAAATCAAGCCCCCTACGGTTCTGCAGGACCACCTCGACCAAGGATGACAGCAACCCTTCAAGGGATTCGATGCTGCCCTCTAGTTTCGCCATATCCTGAGTGATCTGAGTGTCTAATTGTACTAGAGTGGTCTCTTTGGTTAAGGCCGTAACGCCTATTGCTATTGACCCCGCTATTACTGCCTCCACAAATAGGGGGACCACTACTGGGGTGTGCTTCCTTCTTATTGGTCCAAGGTGTTCCTTCCCTCGCCGTTCAAGGTACGCCCACCATACCTCACCATGGGAATAGTACACATGTGGCAGAATGTGGGTCAAAACACAGAGGTCCTCCTTACTCATTCCATAAGGGGTAATACAGGGAGACATGCCTGAAGTGCAAGACCACCAGGTTCCTTCGGGGGACTTGAGGAGAACGGCCCACTCCTGGGTTTTATTAACTCTAATGGTCTGGTTGCAATTGCCCCTATACAGGGAGGAGTCCAGTTTATAACTGGCTGTGGCAATACAAGTTCCTTTTCCCTGAATATCCCCCAAGGTCAGGTGAGGCTGCACTCCCCACTTACACTCCGGGCCTTTAGGGTTGCCAGAGGATAGAGTCAGTTTCCTGATGTCCCCCTTCTGGCTACCTATCCCAGCAGAAGCAGCCACACCTATATAATAAGGAGGCTAAGGGTGTAAACACAGCCAGCAGTCTCTAGTTATGTTGGGGTTAGACTCATTCAAGAGATGATACATTAATTCCACAGTCTCTACTAATGACTTCACCCTGGGATGCAGGGACTCCATGTCAGTTGGCTTAGTGCCATTGGGTTTAGTGTCAGTTCTATTAGTATCAGTTCCATTCTTTCTCTCTGTCCCTGAGGACAGGGACGATGTTGGTCGGGGGTCCTTATCTAAGATGATTGGTCTCAATGGTGCAATAAGATTTTGAGTCCATGCCAGCATCCGCAGTCGGATAGTGAATAGCACACTAGAGTCTTTCCCCATGAATGCTATCCGGATGCCCCACTTCCTCCCGTTCACCCAGGAGTCAGTTTCATACCAAGTCTTAACCTTCACTTCCATAGGGTTACAGTCCCCTATGTTGCAGGTACCCGGTTCAGGTGGGGCGCCTGGGTGAAATACTCTTGAAACCTTCAAATGTCTATCTTTGTCCCTCAGCAGAGATGCTGTCAAGCATTCTCCCCTTAGTCCACAGAAAAAGTATGTCTCTCCTCTGCACTCGCTGGGGCGGCCTACCCTGGGGCAGACGTAGTAGGGTCTGTACCAAAGGCGACTCTCTAGTGTGTAGGAGCCACACCCTCCATCCGAAGAAATCTGGCTGGACCAGTTTGCACCAAACAAATCACACAAATCAAAAGAGAATATAGGCTGCCCAGCAGTTGGCTAGCTGGCAATCACTTTCCCTTCCTTATTTGATAGTTCCCACATGATCAGTGGGGACACCTGGGGATGAGTGGCATGAGAGGTCAAGCCGGAGCAGAGCAAAAGCGCAAAAGTCAACAGGAGACCAGCCAGACCTTCATTGGGTCTCTGGTAGGTATGGCACGCCATACTCTTAGGTCCTCTGCTCCCGGTGGGTCAGCAGTGGATCTCTTCAGGAGAGTGTGATGAATCCAGTGGTGCTTCCCTTTGCGGCAGTCGGTGTACTCAGGATCACGGTGTATGGTCCTTCCCACTGTGCCTCAAGGTGGTTGGGATGCAGCTTCTTTACCAGTACAGAGTCACCAGGCTCAAACAGGGGGGCTCGGTCTCAGCTCTCCTCTCTCCGGGTTCTAGGCATTGCATCCCAGACAGTGGCTCTGGCCTTCCCTTGCACCACCCGTAAGGCCTGTAAAGACTTAAGGAGACTGCCATGCGACACCTCAGCCAATTTCACAGCCTCAACCCAGGTTACAGGGTTGGTTGTTTGCCATACATAATTTCAAAAGGGGTGAATCCAGACACGCATGGGGTATTCCTACTTCTAAGCAAAGCAAAGGGTAAAAGAGAAATCCAGTCCCCACCAGTCTCTATTTTTAACTTGGTTAAACTTTCCTTAATAGTCCTATTCATTCTTTCTACTTGCCCCGAACTCTGGGGGTGGTAAATGCAATGTAACTTCCACTTAATTTTTAAAGTTTCAGCCAATTGTTGGGTGACCTTGGCAATGAATGCCTGGCTGTTATCAGACCCCAGTGCATAAGGGAGCCCAAACCTAGGGATAATTTCAAAGACCAATTGTTTCACCACTACCTGGCGAGTCTCTTTCTTAGTTGGGAAAGCTTCAGCCCATCCTGAAAAGGTATCTATCATGACTAAGAGATACTTATATCCTCCTCGAGTTCCAGGCATCTCGGTGAAGTCTAGTTCCCAGTGTTCTCCAGGTTCCTCTCCTCGCCACCGGATTCCGGGTTCCTTCACTTGCACTGGATTAGCGTTTACTCTGACACACGTAACACAGCGGCCTGCCACACTCTGGGAGATTCTATGCAAAACAACTATCAGATAGAATTTACTGATCAACTCAGTTAATTTGTTTCCCCCCAAGTGGGTATCTTGGTGCGTCCGAGTGACCACCTGTCTTCCCAGTGACTGGGGCAGTAGAATTTTCTCATCCGGGAGGATGATCCATCCTTCCTCATTGGGTCTTCCCCCAAGCTTCCGGCTCAGCTTCTCTTCTTGTTTGGAGTACTCAGGTCTCTTCTCTTTGGTAATTTCTTCTGGTATGGCCACCACCAACTGGGCCTGGGTCCCCACTAGTCTTTGGGCTGCCTCCCGGGCTGTCTGGTCTGCCAAGCAGTTGCCTCGCAAGACAGAATTCTGAGTCATCTTTCTGGTGTCCCTAAGAGTGGATGACAGCAACATTCTCTGGCCCCCAAACAGCCGCTAGCAGGGCCAGTATTTCCTGGGCATGCTTGATAGCTTTTCCTCCAGCCGTCAGCAATCCTCTCTCTTGGTACAGAGCCCCATGAACATGGACAGTGGCAAAGGCATACCTGCTGTCAGAATATATATTCACCTTCTTCCCTGCTCCCGACTTGAGTGCTTGAGTGAGGTCGATCAGTTCCACCTTTTGGGCTGATGTCCCTCGTGGCAAAGATTCAGCCCACAGGCCCTCACGGCTTGTGACTACTGCGGCGCCCAAGCACCATACAGTGTCCTCCACAAAGCTGCTTCCATCCGTGTAGAGGGTTCCCTGTGCATCCGGCAGTGGAACGTCCATCAGGTCAGCTCTCAACGAGGTCAGGGCTTCCAAGATTTCTCCACAATCATGGGTGACATCTTCTTCTGGGTTGGGGAGCAGGGTGGCTGGATTTAAAGCTGCAGTCTGCTTAAAAGTAATGCGAGGTGGGTCCAGCAACAGTACCTGATAATGGTTTACCCGAGAATTGGTCATCCACCTGTCCTGAGGCAGTGAAGTAGGCTGGTCAGGTTGTGGGCCGTGGCAATTTCTAGGGTCTGCCCAAAAGTCAGCTTGGTAGTCTCTTTCACTAGTAGGGCAGCTGCTGCCACTGTCCTCAAGCATCCCGTCCAACCTGCTGTTACTGGGTCTAACTGTTTAGACAGGTAGGCAACAGGCCTCTTCCAGGGTCCCAGAGTTTTCGTGAGTACCCCTTAGCCACACCAGCAGTTTCTGCTACAAATAACTGGAACGGTTTGTTAAGATCAGGGGGACTCAAGGCGGGGCCACTCACCAGAGATTTCTTCAGTGCCTGGAAAGCCCTTTCCTTTGTCTCAGTCCATCTCAAAGTTGTATCGCTTCCGCCGGTGGCAGTGTAGAGGGGTTTTGCTAGCTTGGCGAACCCTGGGATGCATAGCCTACGGCAGCCGACCGCTCCCAAGAAATCTCGGACCTGTCTCTTTGAAGTGGGGGTCGGGATCTTCAAGAGAGCCTGGATCCTTCCCACAGACAGGGCTCGTTGCCCCTCCTTGATCTGATAGCCGAGGTAGGTTACTGCCTGAGTACACAACTGAGCCTTTTTGGCGGATACCCTGTACCCCAAGTTTCCCAGTACCTCGAGCAGGTCTCTGGTTGCAGTTTCGCAGTCCTTCCTAGGGGGGCAGCAACGAGCAGGTCATCCACGTACTGCAGAAGGCTGCACTGGTGTGTTTGCCTCGGAATGCCAGCAAGTCTTTGCTAAGAGCTTCATCGAACAAGGTGGGAGAGTTCTTAAAACCTCCTTGTCTCAGGCCAGCTGACCTTAAAGGTTGGCCACTCCCTTTCACAGAACTTCCTCAGTGTGAATGCATCCCCCTGGGCTCTGTAACCAGTGGCTCTCTTCGAGAAATCTGAAAAATTCTTAAACATTCAATGGGGGTGACTTGGCCGTTCTTGGACTGACTCTGCCCCATCTTTTCGTCAAAATGAAACAGAAGAAAGACAAACAGTACAAAAATGCCTCCAGCAATCAACCCCAGGATCCCTTTCACTCTTGTCCTTACCCGCACCATACACTTTCACAATCCCTCTCACTCCCCCGCACTTCAACAACTAAACTAAAGGGTGTCCACTCAGGACCTTCTCCTTTACTGGGGTTGCATAGAGCCTCGGTCAATGAGGACTACAGCTTGCTGGGCGCTTAAACACACAGACACACAAACACAGATTCAAAAAAATTTATTAGAAATTGGAAAAAGAACTGCCCCCCCTTGTGGGGGGGACAGGCAATCAACTGTGCTCGCCTGGCCGGGCCCCTCACCGAGCCTTAAGGAATTTTAGCTTAGGAGTAGCCGTTTTATCCCCGGCCCCGGTGTCAATAAATTGAGAATCTCCACTGAGCTGAAACGACTCCTCGGACACGCAGGTTAGAGCCCAATCAAGCCCCGTAGTCTATTGACCGTGAGGCACACAACACACACACAAACATTCGCAACAGACCATTCCTTCAGTCAAGAGGAGGTGATTACCATACCGGCCACCGCTACTAAGGTGTTACAAGTCAGGCCTTCAGGGGTCGCTGGAGAGTAGCTCCAGCCAGACTCTGTCAGTTGCACTAACAAGGGCAACCTTTTCGCGAATCACCAAAGTAGAGAGAAGAACAGAGACCAAAAACAAACAGTATACAGACACAGACACAGTGAGGAGGAGCTGGTCCTGCCACCCCCGGGGTCGCTGCCGGCAACGGAGGCAGACACTAGGAGCTAGTCCTGCCACAAAAAGCCCTAGGCCCCCCATTATTAAATCATTAATAAAGGGCAGAGGGCAGATAGCGTAATAGTTATGCAAATAGACTCTCATGCCTGAGGTTCCAAAGTCCCAGTTCAGTCCCCTGCACTGCTGGGATTGGGCACTCCTCAATTGCTATCGAACAGGCCATGGCCGGTGCGCCGCTATGTTCCATTGCTGGGGAGCCAGAGAGGACCCGAACTGCCCCTGTGGCTACAGACAGACCGTGACCCACATAGTCAACGACTGCCACCTCTCCAGATTCAAAGGAGGTCTCGAAACTTTACATCAGGCTCAACCTGACGCTGTTGACTGGCTAAGGAAGAAGGGCAAACGCTAGAAGAAGAAGCTGGGATATTGTGCAGATGCAGTCACATCTGCCATGTTGTCCCCTCAGGCTACGGCTAGTTCCCCTGAGAGTTGGGAGAGTTGGGACATTCTCAGAGTGCCTGTTTCTTGCAATGTTGTGCCCTCAGGGCATTGTCTATTTCCCAGAGATATTTGGAGTGCTTTGGTCACTCCTCCCCCTTCCCATTCTCGAGAGAGTTGCTATCCTGTCCTGGAGTGCTATGGTTACTCCTCCCCCTTTCCATTCTTCCGAAAGCTACTCCTATAAAAGCCCTTCTTCAGCATCTCGCTCTCTTGCCAGTGCTTCACTTCAGTGTTCAGACGCAGGAAAGCTTACTGAGTGAGGCGGCCATTTTTGCTACCTCGACGTGGCCCAACCTGTTTCTCTAGCACCCAACTCTGAGATGCCAGCGCAAATAAAGATTTGTGTTCCCTCTTCACTCCGAACCTCCTCTCTCTCTTCTCCGCTGCCCACACAACAATACTGCACCACCATAAGCCAGAGCTGAACAGTGCTCTGGTAGAAAAAAAATCATTAATAAAAAAAAATTTGTGGGGGAGGGGTGGGCGGTAGGCAGTGGGTTAAGCTCACATGGTGTGAAGCACAAGGACCACACAAGGATTCTGTGGTCACTTCACAAGCAGGGAAGCAGGTCTTCAGGTGTCTATCATTCTCTCCCACTCTGTCTTCCCCTCCTCTCTCAATTTCTTTCTGTCCTATCAGACAACAACAAAACAATGACAACAACAAGGGCAACAAAAAATAAAATAAAATAAAAATTTGTAAATCAGGGGCTAGGCAGTGGTACACCAGGTTGAGCACATATGTTACCATCCACAAGGACCCAGATTCAAGCCCCCAGGCCCCACTTATGGGTGGAAGCCTCATGAGTACTGAAGCAGTGCCGCAGATCATTCCCTCTCCCTCTCTATCACTACTACCCAGTTTCTCTTTGTCCTGTCAAATAAAAATTAACATATCTATATTAACAAATCCTGTAAATCAACATGTCCTCAATAAGATGATGTCAGAGTTGAAAAAAAAAGAATTGGACATACACACACACACACACACACACACACACACACACCACTGCTGAACAATGGGAGAGATTTCAATTTGACATGTAGCTACTGCAGAACCTCTGCCTATACTAGCCTGAGTCTGCTCCTGCTGTAAGCAGCCAGGAAACTTGCGTTCTAACCCCTCGATCTTGTGCATGGTAATGTGTGTACTCAGCTCACTATGCCACCAACCCCACATTAGTCATTCTTATCTCATTGATCTCCTCCTCCATATATTCTTTTCTTTTCTTTATTTATTTTAATTTTTTTCTCAGAGCTCTGATCAGCTCCGACTTTTGGTAGCGCAGGGAACTGGGATTTTGGAGCCTCAGGCATGATAATCTCTTTGCATAGCCATTATACTACCCATCCCTGCCCAACCTCCATATTTTCTCTCAGAAGTACACTACACTTCTAATACCACCTCCCTCCTCCCTCCCACACACATACTTTGTATCAGACACAACAACTTTTCTACATCTCAAACTGTAGCTACACTCCTACTTTTGGGTTTTGGCACTTGCTGTTCTTTTTTGTCTTGTTTCAGCTGTCAAGATGGCTTATTTATATATCACCTTCAGGTCTTTGCTCAAATGTTTCCTTCCCAGATAGGTATTGTTGAGAACCTTGTTTAAAAGTAACTATCCCCAATCTCTCTATCAAAATGATACAGTATCCCACTTTCTTTTTTTCCTTTATTGGGGTATTAATGTTTTACATTCAATAGTAAATACAATAGTTTGTACATGCATAACATGCCCCAGCTTCCCATATAACAATAAAATCCCCACTAGGTCCTCTGTCATCCTTCTTGGACCTGTGTTCTCCCCACCCACCCACCCCCACCCCAGAGTCTTTTACTTTGGTGTGATACGCCAATTCCATTTCAGGTTCTTCTTGTATGTTTTTTTTTCTTCTGATCTTGTTTTTCAACTTCTGCCTGAGAGTGAGGTCATCCCATATTCATCCTTCTGTTTCTGACTTATTTCACTTAAGATGAATTTTTCAAGGTCCATCCAAGATCGGCTGAAAACGGTGAAGTCACCATTTTTTACAGCTGAGTAGTAGTCCATTGTGTATATATACCAAAAGTTGCTCAGCCACTCATCTGTTGTTGGACACCTGGGTTGCTTCCAGGTTTTGGCTATAACAAATTGTGCTGCCAAGAACATATGTGTACACAGATCTATTTGAATGGGTATGTTGGGTTCCTTAGGATATGTCCCCAGGAGAGGAATTGCAGGGTCATATGGTAGTTCCATTTCTGAGAGTTATCCAGACTGTTCTCCACAGAGGTTGGGCCAATTGACATTCCCACCAGCAGTGCAGGAGGTTTCCTTTGACCCCACACCATCTCCAGCATCTGCTGCTGTTACCTTTTCTGATATATGACATTCTCACAGGAGTGAAGGGGTATCTCATTGTCTTTATTTGCATTTTTCTGACAATCAGAGACTTGGAGCATTTTTTCATGTGTTTCTCAGCCTTTCGGATCTCTTCTGTGGTGAATATTCTGTCCAAGTCCTCCCCCCATTTTTGGATGGGGTTATTTGTTGTCTTGTTGTTGAGTTTGGCAAGCTCTTTATATATGTTGGTTATTAAACTCTTATCTGATGTATGGCATGTAAAGATCTTCTCCCATTCTGTGAGGCGTCTCTTGGTTTGGGTAGTGGTTTCTTTTGCTGTGAAGGATCTTTTTAATTTGATGTAGTCCCATAGGTTATACTTGCCTTAGTCTTCTTTGTAATTGGATTTGTTTCATTGAAGACGTCTTTAAAATATATGGGGAAAATTGTTTTGCCAATATTTTCCTCTAACTATCTGATAGTTTGTGGTCTAACATCCAAGTGTTTGATCCACTTGGAATTTACTTTTGTATTTGGTGAAATACAGTGGTTCAGTTTCATTCTTCTGCATCTTTCAAGCCATTGTTTCCAACACCATTTGTTGAAGAGACTCTGCTTTCCCCATTTAACAGTCTGGGCCCCTTTGTCAAAGATTACATGTCCATAGGTGTGGGGGCTTACATCCCACTTTCTTGCCAGACTTCTCGCTGAGCATTTAGCACTATTTGGCATACCACACCCTTTCCTTCTTTCTTTCTTTCTTTCTTTCTTTCTTTCTTTCTTTCTTTCTTTCTTTCTCTCCTTTCTTTCTTTCTTTTCTTTTTTTTATTTTCTTCCTTTCTTTCTTTCAACCAGAGCACTATTCAGTTCTGGCATATGGTGGTGCAGGGGATTGAACCTGGGTCTTGGAGCCTCAGATATGATAGTATCTTTGCAAACCCATTATGCTATCTACCCTTCGCCCTCCACACCCTTTCTTTAGCCACTAATTGACTGTTTAAAAATATAAACATGAAGGGAGTCGGGCGCACGTGGCGCAAACCGCAAGGACCGGGGTAAGGATCCCAGTTTGAGTCCTCAGTTCCCCACCTGCAGGAGCGTATCTTCACTGTGAAGCAGGGTCAGCAGGTGTCTTTCTCTCCCCCTCTCTGACTTCCCCTCCTGGCTCCATTTCTCTCTGTCCTATCCAATAACAACGACATCAATAATAACTAAAACAATAAAAACAAGGACAACAAAAGGGAATAAATAAATATAAAAAAATTAAAAAAATATGTAAACATGATGAAAGCAGGAGTTATTGATTATCCACCATTGTATTCTCAGTGTCCAGAACAGGGTCTGACACATAAGAAATATCTAATACATATTTATTAGATGAGTGACTCTCTTGAGTGTAAACTCTGCATTGTTCTCTCAGTGCTCAGCATGCTGCCTTTTTTTTCCCTTTCACCAGAGCACTGCTCAGTTTTGGATTATGGTAATGCAGGGGATTGAACCTGGGACTTTGGAGCTTCAGGCATAAGAGTCTGTTTGCATAACCATTATGCTATCTACCCCCGACCCTACCATACTGCCTTGTATGCTGTAAAGCACACAGTAAATATTTTATGTGTAGCGCTAATGGGGAGACTACCAATATTCTGCCCTGCAGTATATATATTCAAGCCCACATTAAATTCTGAATTCAGAAAAGTATGATAGAATGTTGTTAAAGTTTCAGGGCTCCAGCAGGCCAGACTAGCTTCGTGGCGGCGAACAGAGACAGAGGCGTGGGGACACACGGCTGGGCTGAGAAGCTGCAGTTTAATCTTTATCCATGAACGGGCAAATCACCACACCATGTGCTTCCCCATCAGTCTCTCTCCGCGGCTGCTGCTGGGACTCTGGACGTCCTTAGCATAGGGGGCGGGGAGAAAGTGGGGCAAGAAACTAGCAAGGGCCAAACCAATTCTCTCAGAGGTTGGGGGGAAGAGGAGCAAACCAATATGAAACATACCAACAATTCTCCCTTCTGTTTTTAACTAAATGACCACGGTATCAGGGGTGTGGGGTGAACAGAAACCTATGTCGTACAGGCATTTTCAAAAAAGAAACTGGCACAAACATGGAGAAACATGTAAGCGAGTAACAAGAACCAGTGTGCTGCCAAGGGAAGGCCCGAGGGGGCCATTTTTGCCTCTGTGGGCAAAGCTTTATCAGCTAAAGAACCTTTGCTGCCTCTGGGGGCTTTTGCCTAGATGGGCATTTTTTTTTCTCTGTGGGCATTACCTAGCATGGGGGCGGGGATATGGCCTAGAGTCACAAGGCAGCTAGCTGCAGTCAGTCTTTGAGAAACCCAGCAGCATAAGGGGAAGCTGCTAGTTTTGTGCAAAGTGTCCAAGAGTTGTACCAGTGAGTCTGATAGAAATGCGAGGCCAAAGCAGATGTCCACCGAAGAATTGCACGTCTGTCTCGATGGAGAATGTCAGCCATCAGAATTCTGCTTTTCTGTAGAGAACTTGACAGCTGCAATTCACTTACTTATGAAACAAAACTTGTAGCAGGTTAGAAGTTTACCACAATTGATAACTCTATTACAATTGGAAGTCCCTTCCAGCACGATTCCAAGGCTATTTAATGTTCAAACAATAAAATGTGGAAAGGCAAACATGAACCATGTTTGAAACCACTTTGAAAGCGGTGAAGCAGGTCTGTAGTTGTCTTTCTCTCCTCCTCTCTGTCTTCCCCTCCTCTCTCGATTTCTCTCTGTCTTATCCAACAACAAGGGAAACAAAATGGGAAAAATAGCCTCCAAGAAATAGGCTGGGGGTATGGATCAACTGGCCAATTTCCATGTGTAGCAAAGAAGCAATTAAGGAAGACCGAACTCCTACCTTCTGCACACCCCTCCCGACAATTTTTGGTCCATACTCCCAGAGTGGGGTAAATATTAGGGGTAAATGACCAGAAGTAACTGAACATTACACCTGGATTTCTTTTTTAACCATAGCACTGATCGGCCCTGGTTTATGTTGGTGTGGGGAATTCAACCTGGGACTGGACTTTGGAGCCTCAAGGCTCCAAACCGGTGGCTTACTGATGCTTGGTGAACAACCGGTGGCTTATTGATTAGGTCCTGTATCTAGAGGAAAGGGCAATGAATTTTCCATCTCACACTAAGCAGAAAAGCAACTATACTTAAAACTTTAAAACTACTGCATCTAACATTCCCCACTAGTCTTAGCTAAGAATCAAATCTTTGTTTCATCTTCTTCCTCTTCCTCTGTATAAGCTTCTATATACTCTGTCCTAAGGACCATTACCTTCTCAGATTTTCTCCTGATCAGGGAGATCAATGATGTTAATAGACAGGGTCCTAGGGTAAAGATTAGGAGTAAGTGATCAGGGCCCTGCCAATGAGCTGGCCAGTGTCGTCAAGCAAGGGGGCCAGGAGAATAAGTTTGTAAACCAGTTGCCCCAGTTGCTCAGCTCCTTCAGGCAGTCGCCCCTGTCCTCTATTCTTTTCTTCACTTCACTTAAAGTCTCCCTTATCATCCCCGAGTGGTCAGCATAAAAGCAACAAGCCTCATTTAGGGCCACACATAATTGTCCCTGTTTCATGAACAGCAAATCAAGCCCCCTACGGTTCTGCAGGACCACCTCGACCAAGGATGACAGCGACCCTTCAAGGGATTCGATGGTGCCCTCTAGTGTCGCCATATCCTGAGTGATCTGAGTGTCTAATTGTACTAGAGTGGTCTCTTTGGTTAAGCCGTAACGCCTATTGCTTTTGACCCCGCTATTCCTGCCACCACAAGTAGGGGGACCACTACTGGGGTGTGCTTCCTTCTTATTGGTCCAAGGTGTTCCTTCCCCTCGCCGTTCAAGGTACACCCACCCTACCTCACCATGGGAATAGTACACATGTGGCAGAATGTGGGTCAAAACACAGAGGTCCTCCTTACTCATTCCATAAGGGGTAATACAGGGAGACATGCCTGAAGTGCAAGCCCACCAGGTTCCCTCGGGGGACTTGAGGAGAATGGCCCACTCCTGGGTTTTACTAACTTTAATGGTCTGGTTGCAATTGCCCATATATGGGGAGGAGTCCAGTTTATAACTGGCTGTGGAAATACAAGTTCCTTTTCCCTGAATATCCCCCAGTGTCAGGTGAGGCTGCACTCCCCACTTACACTCCGGGCCTTTAGAGTTGCCAGAGGATAGAGTCAGTTTCCTGATGTCCCCCTTCTGGCTACCTATCCCAGCAGAAGCAGCCACACCTATATAATAAGGAGGCTAAGGGTGTAAACACAGCCAGCAGTCTCTAGTTATGTTGGGGTTAGACTCATTCAAGAGATGATACATTAATTCCACAGTCTCTACTAATGACTTCACCCTGGGATGCAGGGGCTCCATGTCAGTTGGCCTAGTGCCATTGGGTTTAGTGTCAGTTCTATTAGTATCAGTCCCATTCTTTCTCTCTGTCCCTGAGGACAGGGACGATGTTGGTCGGGGGTCCTTATCTAAGATGATTGGTCTCAATGGTGCAATAGGATTTTGAGTCCATGCCAGCATCCGCAGTCGGATAGTGAATAGCACACTAGAGTCTTTCCCCGTGAATGCTATCTGGATGCCCCACATCCTCCCGTTCACCCAGGAGTCAGTTTCATACCAAGTCTTAACCTTCACTTCCATAGGGTTACAGTCCCCTATGTTGCAGGTACCCGGTTCAGGTGGGGCGCCTGGGTGAAATACTCTTGAAACCTTCAAATGTTTATCTCTGTCCCTCAGCGGAGATGCTGTCAAGCATTCTCCCCTTAGTCCACAGAAAAAGTATGTCTCTCCTCTGCACTCGCTGGGGCGGCCTACCCTGGGGAAGACGTAGTAGGGTCTGTCCCAAAGGCGACTCTCTAGGGCGTAGGAGCCACACCCTCCGTCCGAAGAAACCTGGCTGGACCAGTTTGCACTGGACCATTTTGCACCAAACAAATCACACAAATCAAAAGAGAATATAGGCTGCCCAGCGGTTGGCTGGCTGACAATCACTTTCCCTTCCTTATTTGATAGTTCCCATATGATCAGTGGGGACACCTGGGGATGAGTGGCGTGAGAGGTCAAGCCGGAGCAGAGCAAAAGCGCAAGAGTCAACAGGAGACCAGCCGGACCTTCATTGGGTCTCTGGTAGGCATGGCACGCCATCCTCTTAGGTCCTCTGCTACCGGTGGGTCAGCAATGGATCTCTTCAGGCGAGTGTGATGAATCCAGTGGCGCTTCCCTGCGACCTTTGCGGCAGTCGGTGTACTCAGGATCACGGTGTATGGTCCTTCCCACCGGGCCTCAAGGTGGTTGGGATGCAGCTTCTTTACCAGTACAGAGTCACCAGGCTCAAACAGGGGGGCTCGGTCTCAGCTCTCCTCTCTCCGGGTTCCAGGCTTTGCATCCCGGACAGTGGCTCTGGCCTTCCCTTGCACCACCTGTAAGGCCTGTAAAGACTTAAGGAGACTGCCATGCAACACCTCAGCCAATTTCACAGCCTCAACCCGGGTTACAGGCTTGGTTGTTTGCCATACATAATTTCAAAAGGGGTGAATCCAGACACGCATGGGGTATTCCTACTTCTAAGCAAATCAAAGAGTAAAAGAGAAATCCAGTCCCCGCCAGTCTCCATTTTTAACTTGGTTAAACTTTCCTTAATAGTCCTATTCATTCTTTCTACTTGCCCCGAACTCTGGGGGCGGTAAATGCAATGTAACTTCCACTTAATTTTTAAAGTTTCAGCCAATTGTTGGGTGACCTTGGCAATGAATGCCGGGCCATTGTCAGACCCCAGTGTATAAGGGAGCCCAAACCTGGGGATAATTTCAAAGACCAATTGTTTCACCACTACCTGGCGAGTCTCTTTCTTAGTTGGGAAAGCTTCAGCCCATCCTGAAAAGGTATCTATCATGACTAAGAGATACTTATATCCTCCTCGAGTTCCAGGCATCTCAGTGAAGTCTAGTTCCCAGTGTTCTCCAGGTTCCTCTCCTCGCCACCGGGTTCCGTTCCTTCACTTGCACTGGATTAGCGTTGACTCTGGCACACGTAACACAGCGGCCTGCCACACTCTGGGAGATTCTATGCAAACCGACTATCAGATAGAATTTACTGATCAACTCAGTTAATTTGTTTCCCCCCACGTGGGTATCTTGGTGCGTCTGATTGACCACCTGTCTTCCCAGTGACTGGGGCAGTAGAATTCTCTCATCCGGGAGGATGATCCATCCTTCCTCGTTGGGTCTTCCCCCAAGCTTCTGGCTCAGCTTCTCTTCTTGTTTGGAATACTCAGGTCTCTTCTCTTTGGTAATTTCTTCTGGTGTGGCCACCAGCTACTGGGTCTTGGTCCCCACTAGTCTTTGGGCTGCCTCCCGGGCTGTCTGATCTGCCAACCAGTTGCCTCGCAAGACAGAATTCTGAGTCATCTTTCTGGTGTCCCTTAGAGTGGATGACAGCAAACAGCCGCTAGCAGGGCTAGTATTTCCTGGGCATGCTTGATAGCTTTTCCTCCAGCTGTCAGCAATCCTCTCACTTGGTACAGAGCCCCATGAACATGGACAGTGGCAAAGGCATACCTGCTGTCGGAATATATATTCATCTTCTTCCCTGCTCCCGACTTGAGTGCTTGAGTGAGGGCGATCAGCTCCACCTTTTGGGCTGATGTCCCTCGTGGCAAAGATTCAGCCCACAGGCCCTCCTGGCTTGTGACTACTGCGGTGCCTGCGCACCATACACTGTCCTCCACAAAGCTGCTTCCATCCGTGTAGAGGGTTCCCTGTGCATCCGGCAGTGGGACGTCCGTCAGGTCAGCTCTCAACGAGGTCCGGGCTTCCAAGATTTCTCCACAATCATGGGTGACATCTTCTTCTGGGTTGGGGAGCAGGGTGGCTGGATTTAAAGCTGCAGTCTGCTTAAAAGTAATGCGAGGTGGGTCCAGCAACAGTACCTGAAAATGGGTGACCCGAGAATTGGTCATCCACCTGTCCGGAGGGCAGTGAAGTAGGCTGGTCAGGTTGTGGGCTGTGGCAATTTCTAGGGTCTGCCCAAAAGTCAGCTTGGTAGTCTCTTTCACCAGTAGGGCAGCTGCTGCCACTGTCCTCAAGCACCCCGGCCAACCTGCTGTTACTGGTTCTATCTGTTTAGACAGGTAGGCAACAGGCCTCTTGCAGGGTCCCAGAGTTTGAGTGAGTACCCATTAGCCACACCGGCACTTTCTTCTACAAATAACTGGAATGCTTTGTTAAGATCAGGGGGACTCAAGGCGGGGGCACTCACCAGAGATTTCTTCAGTGCCTGGAAAGCCCTTTCCTCTGTCTCAGTCCATCTCAAAGGTGTATCGCCTCCGCCGATGGCAGTGTAGAGGGGTTTTGCTAGCTTGGCGAACCCTGAGATCCATAGCCTACAGTAGCCCACCGCTCCCAAGAAATCTCGGAACTGTCTCTTTGAAGTGGGGGTCGGGATCTTCAAGACGGCCTGGATCCTTCACTCAGACAGGGCTCGTTGCCCCTCCTTGATCTGATAGCCCAGGTAGGTTACTGCCTGAGTACACAACTGAGCCTTTTTAGCGGATACCCTGTACCCCAAGTTTCCCAGTACCTCGAGCAGGTCTTTGCTGTTTCGCAGTCCTTCCTAGGGGGGCAGCAACGAGCAGGTCATCCATGTACTGCAGAAGGTTGCACTGGTGTGCAACCTTCTGCAGTAGTATTCCATTCCTTCTGAGTAGTAGTATTCCATTCCTTCTGAGTAGTATTCCATTGTGTATATATACCACAAGTAGCTCAACCACTCATCTGTTGTTGGACACCTGGGTTGCTTCCAGGTTTGGGCTATTACAAATTGTGCTGCCAAGAACATATGTGTACACAGATCTATTTGGATGGATGTGTTGGGTTCCTTAGGATATGTCCCCAGGAGAGGAATTGCAGGGTCATAGGGTAGGTCCATTTCTAGCCTTCTGAGAGTTCTCCAGACTGTTCTCCACAATGGTTTGACCAATTGACATTCCCACCAGCAGTTCAGGAGGTTTCCGTTGACCCCACACCATCTCCAGCATCTGTTACTGTTACCTTTTCTGATATATGACATTCTCACAGTATCCCCAATCTCTCTATCAAAATGATACAGTATCCCACTTTCTTTTTTTCCTTTATTGGGATATTAATGTTTTACATTCAATAGTAAATACAATAGTTTGTACATGCATAACATTCCCCAGCTTCCCATATAACAATACAATCCCCACTAGTTCCTCTGTCATCCTTCTTGGACCTGTGTTCTCCCCACCCCAGAGTCTTTTACTTTGGTGTGATACGCCAATTCCATTTCAGGTTCTATTTGTATGTTTTTTTTCTTCTGATCTTGTTTTTCAACTTCTGCCTGAGAGTGAGGTCATCCCATATTCATCCTTCTGTTTCTAACTTATTTCACTTAAGATGAATTTTTCAAGGTCCATCCAAGATCGGCTGAAAACGGTGAAGTCACCATTTTACAGCTGAGTAGTATTCCATTGTGTATATATACCACAAGTAGCTCAACCACTCATCTGTTGTTGGACACCTGGGTTGCTTCCAGGTTTGGGCTATTACAAATTGTGCTGCCAAGAACATATGTGTACACAGACCTATTTGGTTGGATGTGTTGGGTTCCTTAGGATATGTCCCCAGGAGAGGAATTGCAGGGTCATAGGGTAGGTCCATTTCTAGCCTTCTGAGAGTTCTCCAGACTGTTCTCCACAATGGTTTGACCAATTGACATTCCCACCAGCAGTTCAGGAGGTTTCCGTTGACCCCACACCATCTCCAGCATCTGTTGCTGTTACCTTTTCTGATATATGACATTCTCACAGGAGTGAGGTGGTATCTCATTGTCTTTATTTGCATTTTTCTGACAATCAGAGACTTGGAGCATTTTTTCATGTGTTTCTCAGCCTTTTGGATCTCTTCTGTGGTGAACATTCTGTCCATGTCCTCCCCCCATTTTTGGATGGGGTTATTTGTTGTCTTGTTGTTGAGTTTGGCAAGCTCTTTATATATGTTGGTTATTAAACTCTTGTCTCATGTATGGCATGTAAAGATCTTCTCCCATTCTGTGAGGGGTCTCTTGGTTTGGGTAGTCATTTTTTTTTGCTGTGAAGGAGCTTTTTAATTTGATGTAGTCCCATAGGTTTATACTTGCCTTAGTCTTCTTTGTAATTGGATTTGTTTCATTGAAGACGTCTTTAAAATATATGGGGAAAATTGTTTTGCCAATATTTTCCTCTAACTATCTGATAGTTTGTGGTCTAACATCAAAGTGTTTGATCCACTTGGAATTTACTTTTGTATTTGTTGAAATACAGTGCTTCAGTTTTATTCTTCTGCATCTTTCAAGCCATTGTTTCCAACACCATTTGTTGAAGAGACTCTGCTTTCCCCATTTAATAGTCTGGGCCCCTTTGTCAAAGATTACATGTCCATAGGTGTGGGGGCTTACATCCCACTTTCTTGCCAGACTTCTCGCTGAGCATTTAGCACTATTTGGCATACCACACCCTTTCCTTCTTTCTTTCTTTCTTTCTTTCTTTCTTTCTTTCTTTCTTTCTTTTCTTTCTTTCTTTCTTTCTTTTCTTTCTTTCTTTTCTTTCTTTCTTTCAACCAGAGCACTATTCAGCTCTGGCATATGGTGGTGCAGGGGATTGAACCTGGGACTTGGAGCCTCAGATATGATAGTATCTTTGCAAACCCATTATGCTATCTACCCTTAGCCCTCCACACCCTTTCTTTAGCCACAAGTTGACTGTTTAAAAATATAAACATGAAGGGAGTCGGGCGCACGTGGTGCAAACCGCAAGGACCGGGGTAAGGATCCCAGTTTGAGTCCTCAGTTCCCCACCTGCAGGGGCGTATCTTCACTGTGAAGCAGGGTCAGCAGGTGTCTTTCTCTCCCCCTCTCTGACTTCCCCTCCTGGCTCCATTTCTCTCTGTCCTATCCAACAACAACGACATCAATAATAACTAAAACAATGAAAACAAGGACAAGAAAAGGGAATAAATAAATATAAAAAATTTAAAAAATATATAAACATGATGAAAGCAGGAGTTATTGGTTATCCACCATTGTATTCTCAGTGTCCAGAACAGGGTCTGACACATAAGAAATATCTAATACATATTTATTAGATGAGTGACTCTCTTGAGTGTAAACTCTGCATTGTTCTCTCAGTGCTCAGCATGCTGCCTTTTTTTTCCCTTTCACCAGAGCACTGCTCAGTTTTGGATTATGGTAATGCAGGGGATTGAACCTGGGACTTTGGAGCTTCAGGCATAAGAGTTTGTTTGCATAACCATTATGCTATCTACCCCCGACCCCAGCATATTGCCTTGTATGCTGTAAAGCAGACAGTAAATATTTTATGTGTAGCGCTAATGGGGAGACTACCAATATTCTGCCCTGCAGTATATGTCCTTCTCCAAGGACATATATATATTCAAGCCCACATTAAATTCTGAATTCAGAAAAGTATGATAGAATGTTGTTAAAGTTTCGGGGCTCCAGCAGGCTGGGCTAGCTTCGCGGCGGTGAACAGAGACAGAGGCTCGGGGACACACGGCTGGGCTGAGAAGCTGCAGTCTAATCTTTATTCACGAACGGGCAAATCACCACACCATGTGCTTCCCCATCATTCTCTCTCTGCGGCTGCTGCTGGGACTCTGGATGTCCTTAGCATAGGGGGCGGGGAGAAAGTGGGGCAAGAAACTAGCAAGGGCCAAACCAATTCTCTCAGAGGTTGGGGGGAAGAGGAGCAAACCAATATGAAACATACCAACAATTCTCCCTTCTGTTTTTAACTAAATGACCACAGTATCAGGGGTGTGGGGTGAACAGAAACCTATGTCGTACAGGCATTTTCAAAAAAGAAACTGGCACAAACATGGAGAAACATGTAAGCGAGTAACAAGAACCAGTGTGCTGCCAAGGGAAGGCCTGAGGGGGCCATTTTTTGCCTCTGTGGGCAAAGCTTTATCAGCTAAAGAACCTTTGCTGCCTCTGGGGGCTTTTGCCTCGACGGGCATTTTTTTTTTCTCTGTGGGAATTACCTAGCATGGGGGCGGGGATATGGCCTAGAGTCACAAGGCAGCTGGCTGCAGTCAGTCTTTGAGAAACCCAGCAGCATAAGGGGAAGCTGCTAGTTTTGTGCAAAGTGTCCAAGAGTTGTACCAGTGAGTCTGATAGAAATGCGAGGCCAAAGCAGATGTCCACCGAAGAATTGTACATCTGTCTCGATGGAGAATGTCAGCCATCGGAATTCTGCTTTTCTGTAGAGAACTTGACAGCTGCAATTCACTTACTTATGAAACAAAACTTGTAGCAGGTTAGAAGTTTACCACAATTGATAACTCTATTACAATTGGAAGTCCCTTCCAGCACGATTCCAAGGCTATTTAAAGTTCAAACAATAAAATGTGGAAAGGCAAATATGAACCATAGAAAGAAAAAAGCCTCAGGCATGAGAATTATTAGCATAACCATAGCGCAATCTAACGTTTCTAATTGAGAAGGAATTTGAGAGTTTTACATATCAACAGCGTCTTTCTAAACTTTTGTTACACCCATTCAAGATGGAGACACACCCTAGGTGTGCACAGGTTTTTTTTTTTGACCAACTTAGTTAAAATATATTGATTTTTAACTAATTTTTACCTCAGACTTTAAATGTAAGTTAATTTTATCTTTATGAGAATTACGTTTAAAACCTTTTTCATTTAACTTTGCCTGGTAAGAATTTAGCCTTAAAGTTACGTTTTTAACCTTAAAGTTACTGTTTACCATACTTTAAACACACACATAAACATGGTCATTAATACACAAGTAGAGAAACCTTTGTTACGAAGACATGTCATTTTAAACACGAATTTAAATCTGTACTGTCTTAGCCTTTTGGGGAGTGCGTTGTCCAGAGGTGGCCTCTTGGGCAACTTCACTTCTAGGAATTGCAGGTGGCGATCTCTGGATGAATCTCTGTGTATTCTAGCTTGTCTGCCTTCAGACCCAAGCTGGAGATCTCGTCCAAGGAGGCCCAATTTTGGCAGGGAGCCCGCAGTCTCCAGGTGGTCCAGGATCTGCCCAGACTTCATAGCACGAGGGTGGGCGGGCCAGCCGTGCAGAAGGCGCGGGCCAAGGTGCCCTGGGGTGGCAGCCAGGATAGGCCGCCATGTCTGCTGCCCTGTTCCAAGCAGCCGAGCAGCGTGGAGGGAGCCCACGCCCAATGTCCTGTGCCACGTTTCGGAAAGCCGGCTCATGCAGGCTGGTGTTGGGCTCCTGCGGGCTGGCGTTGGGTGGAAACCACAGAGTGGTCCAGAGATAAATGTTCCAGAAACAGCTAAACAGTCTTGTGAAGAAAGGGCAGAGGCCTTTGGAGATCTCTTCACAAGCAGAAGAGAAGGCCATAGTACATACGGAGCCAAATTGTCTTCACTTATCTGAGAGAAGCGCAGGTCAGGTCCACATGAGCGCCATTTGTTGTTAAAGTTTAGGGGCTCCAGCAGGCCGGGCTAGCTTCGCGGTGGTGAACAGAGACAGAGACTTGGGGACACACGGCTGGGCTGAGAAACTACAGTTTAATCTTTATTCACGAACGGGCAAATCACCACACCATATACTTCCCCATCATTTTCTCTCAGCGGCTGCTGCTGGGACTCTGGACGTCCTTAACATAGGGGGCAGGGAGAAAGCAGGGCACGAAACTAGCAAGGGCCAAACCAATTCTCTCAGAGGTCAGGGGGCAGGGGAACAAACCAATATGAAACATAGCAACAATAGAAAGTTCAAAGAAATCCTCCATGTATGTCACTGAAAATGGTTGGAAGAGAAAACCAGGCTGCTAATGGGAGTATTTTCTGCCTTTGACACTTGGACAAAACCCTTCCATCTCTGAGCTAAGAATCACCATATGTAAAATGAAGCTAGTGACTAGATGATTGCCAAAGTCCCTTCTATTTTCACAGCTTGCACTGCGGTGAGCATGACTAAAATTGTTTGATTCTAAAATGGGAATTTTTTATTGTTACAGTTTAAAGTTGTAAGCTTTCCTCTTCAACTAACCCATCATCAGAAGATACTTAGTGGAAATGTGATGCAAGACTAATGGCCCTCAGAAAGGGAGACAACAGGGGTCTGGCGGTGGTGCAAAGTGAAAATGACTGGCGTAAGGATCCCGGTTCGAGCCTCCGGCTCCCCACCTGCAGGGGAGTCGCTTCACAGGCTGTGAAGCAGGTACGCAGGTGTCTATCCTTCTCTCCCCCTCTCTGTCTTCCCCTCCTCTCTCCAATTCTCTGTCCTATCCAGCAACGAACAACACCAACAATGGCAATAATAATAACCACAAGGAGGCTACAACAACAAGGGCAACAAAAGGGGGAAAAATGGCCTCCAGGAGCAGTGGATTCATGGTGCAGGCACCAAGCCCAGCAATAACCCTGGAGGAAAAAAAAAAAAGAAAGGGAGATAACACAGAATGCATGTCTGAAGGCCCAGAGGCTACAGGCTCACTCCCCAGAGCCACCCTGTGCCAGAGATGAGCATTAATCTGGACTTAAATATCTCATATTTTCTCTTTCATAATAACAATAAATGAATACATCTTTTAAAGGGGGGGGAGAAGGACTGGACTCTCTTTGGTCCAGCTTATAGTCATAGAAAAATAGTAAGACATGGTAAGTAAGGTTACATTTGCAGCATGCAGATGATAATACTGAGGTTCACGTGAAGCAAAGAGGACCAAAGCCATTTTTTCTCTCCTTCAGGACTGTTTATCTTAAGTCCCACAAGTCGATTATATTTGTTATCCTTCTCAAGGCTCAGTCAGACCTACATTGCCCAGTTATTTTGGAAAACGCTTCACTTGTTTTAAAATATTTAATTTCTTTATATTTATTTTTCCCTTTTGTTGCCCTTGTTGTTTTTCACTGTTTTTGTAGTTATTGTTGTTGTTATTGATGTCATCGTTGTTAGATAGGTCAGAGTGAAATGGAGGGGAGGGTAAGGCAGGGGGGGAGAGAAAGATATGTAGACCTGCTTCACCGCCTGTGAAGCGACTCTCTTGCAGGTGGGGATCCGGGGGCTCGAACCGGGATCCTTATGCCGGTCCTTGCTTTGCGCCACGTGCACTTAAGCCGCTACACTACCGTCAAACTCCCCTTAAAAATATTTTTTCTGGATGACTCAGGTGTTATGCCTTTAGCCACTTTCCCTTTGGGACTTGTCTTTCCAGGCAAATACAACACCACAGCTAAAGAGGGGCAAAGGAGCCCTTTAGATATGCCTGTGTTATGGGTGGTTGATGTGAAAGTGTTAAGTCAGCCTCGTTCTTACAAAGAGACAAAACCATGCTCAACATATGCAAGTGAATTCATGTTTAGGTCCCCCCAACCCCCCTTTCTGATCAACCGTGGCTGTCAACATTAAAACAAAAGAAAAAGGGAAAGGAAAGAAACTGTAGACTTGAGTCAGTCTTAACTTTCACGTTCTGGGAGGGAAGAAGGAGGAGGAGGAGGAGGAGGAGGAGGAGGAGGAGGAGGAGGAGGAGAAGAAGAAGAAGAAGAAAGAAGAAGAAGGAAGAGGGGGAGGGGGAGGGGGAGAGGGGAGGGGTAGAGGGAGAGGGAGAGGGAGAGGGAGAGGGAGAGGGAGAGGGAGAGGGAGAGGGAGAGGGAGAGGGAGAGGGAGAGGGAGAGGGAGAGGGAGAGGGAGAAGCAGCAGCAGCAGCAGCAGCATGTCCAACTTCCCAGCTACTGGGAAAGATCAAGCCATACTTCCCACATAGATCCCTCCACCCCCATGGTAATGCAGATGGTCGACTTTACAAGATGTTCAATCAACCCAACTTCTTGGTATCATCCACCCTCAAACCCTCCAAGCCAATATTTGAGAGAGTCAGGAGGAGTTACCGCGAGAAACCGCCCCTCGCAACATGTCAACCAATCACAGTGTGAACATGTGTCCTCCCCCCCCACCCTCTGACCCCGCCTGCTTGGCACCAGGCAATTTAGAGCCGCGTGCCTGGCGGGAATGTAAGAAGGCAGAGTAGTGATCCTAGGCAGTTAGTACAGAATCTCAGGGGTCACTTCGGCTCACGTCTCCTCAGCAGGTGTAAAGTGCTGAGCGAGGAGTGTTTGGGGTACTTGGCCAGGATGCCGAACATCAAAATCTTCAGTGGTAGCTCCCACCAGGACTTGTCCCAGAAAATTGCCGACCGCCTGGGCCTGGAGCTCGGCAAGGTGGTGACTAAGAAATTCAGCAACCAGGAGATCTGGTAAGGGCGACGTCGGGACCCCAACTAACCTCATATGCCGCGGCGGGACGGGGCTTGGACAGCAAAGGGCAGGGGGATGGGCCTGCCGCGGGATTTCACAGGGCCCTGGGCAGAGGCGGGGGAGCAGAGCAGGAAGGGACTGCTGTCTGGCGCGTGTGCCCCACGGGCTCTTTCCGTCATTATTATTACTATTTTCTCTTGCTTGAGGGTCACGTTCTCACCTTTGCAGTGGGGCAGTGTCCAGATGGAGCATGAGGGCCAAGCTGCGGATTTTGGATTTTTGAATTCAGGATAGTGGGTTACAAGGACCCGACGCGGCGATTGCGGCTGCACTGAGCGGCATGAGAGCAGAGAGAGCTTAGCTGGGGTCCTGCAGACACGTGGCTTTGTCGTTTCACTGTTGAGCCACCCAGGCCGGGCTGGCTTGCCTTTAGCTTTGGAGCCAGCTTGCATGGAAGATCCTACAGCTTACCTATTCCTCTCTGTTGTTTCTCCTGGAGTCTGGGAAACAGCTTTTGCATTCGGAACGGTTTTCAGTCGGGTTTGATGTTAAGAGAACCTGACATTCTTTTAAATTTTTTTTAAAATTTATTTCTTTATTGGGGAATTAATGTTTTACATTCAACAGTAAATACAATAGTTTGTACATGCATAACATTCCCCAGTTTCCCATTTAACAATACAACCCCCACTATGTCATTTATCATCCTTCATGGGCCTGTATTCTCCGCACCCACCCACCCCAGAGTCTTTTACTTGGGTGCAATTTGCCAATTCCATTTCGGGAACCTGACATTCTGTACTGAGGGCGCCAAAACTATTAGCAAACAACTACCCCTAGATTGGCGTGTGTCGATTTTTCACATCTTTCGAATCGGAGCCAGACTTAAATTTAGTCGATTGGATAACGTGATGCATTAAACTCTGCATCCCCATGGCCAGCATCTCGGTTGGAGCCGTCTAGAAAGTCTTAGGGAACCTGAATTCTGAAATCGTTGACCTTCCTCTGTGCTGCTGCTGCTGCTGCTGCTGGTACAGATAATAATACAAAAGCTTATTTTTCAGCAGAATCAGAGCTGTATGAGGGTATTTAGGAAGCTATTATTGTATTTTTTTCTCTTCTTATCTCTTTTTTTTTTTTTTTAGTCCAGAGCACTGTTCAGCTCTGGTTTATGGTGGTACGGGGGATTGAACCTGGGACTCTGGAATCTCAGGCATGAGAGTCTGTTTGCATAACCATTATGCTATCTACCCACCCGCCCTGTATCTTTGTATCTTAAGATAACTGAGGAAAGATAATGGAGTGAAAGGCTGCATCCCACAGTGCATTGCATCTCTTTTTTTTTTAATTGCCCTGTGGGTAATGCTTGCTTCCTCCCTCACTCTCAGTCCCTATTTCCTCTCCTCATGCACCTTGGGGCCATCTTACAGATAACTTAGCTGCCTGCTCTTTTTGATACCCCTTTCACCCCAACTGTAGACTTTTCTAGTTCTACAGTGCTCTCACACCCTGTTGATCAAATCAGAGCAGTGTCCACAATCTTATAGTCATCTATTAAGGGGAAAGTTTACAACAAACAGAAACACCATTACTTCCATTAGTGAAGATTCCTTTTAACATCTTTTCCCAAATATTTTTCTTTCTTTGGTTAGCCTGCCAAACTTTAGCTCTCCTTGTACTTTTTCAACTCTGCTGATCAAAAACCATTCACCCGAAGTAGACAGCTTACTTCTGGATCTTTTATTGTGTTAATGATTTTGATGGGAATGCTACTGCAAAGATGGATGCCTACAGTAACCAGGCAATACCTAAATGGAAAGAGGCTAATTGAGCTGTTGTCTTAAGTTTTGACTGCACCATTAGGACTCTCGGACCATCATGAAACCAAAGCAGAGCCAGCAGATTTTGCAAGTGACAATATAGTTGAGGGGCAAGAGTAATTTTTATCGAAAGGGATCCCATCCACCCAGAGGTGATTCCAGTTTTATGAAATCCTCCTATGCTTCTAGAAAAAAAAAATCAGATTATTTCCTTTTTAACTCTCCCTCCTTTTTATAATGCAACACAGTGTCCTAATAGACTTCTGAGATTAGGCCTGAAAACATTGAATATTAAACTCAATGTGGAGTTTTGCTGACTGGTTAGGTTTCCTTTTTTATGGCTTAATCACTAGCTTTTGGGTTCCTTGGATGTTCGGAAATCTTCAGTGACAATGCCATTGGACACTAACCCACCCACACTCCTCCAATCACCCACAACTGTGACTTTTCTGTGCTGCAGAAATGGTCCTTGCTGTCCCTTCTTGCTCTCAAAGGGTGATGTGGGCCATCAAATGGGATCTGAAGAGCCAACCCATCCTCAGATGAGAAAGCTTTTATTTTAATATTTTATTTATTTATTAATTAGAAGGGTGGGAGGGGAGAAAGAAAGAACCAGACATCACTCTGGCACTTGTGCTGCTGCTGGGATTGAACTCTGGACCTATGCTTGAGAGTCCCAACATTGTATCTACTGCATCAGCTCCCAGACCACAAACTTGCTACCATGCTATGGGAACTATACATATGGCTGTATCTCACAGAAATATGTATAGGAAGGATCTTACAAACTTCAGGCTTATTGCTAGAAAAGCAAATTTGAATCCTTAAACTTTCTTTCACTTGATAACCTGATTTACAAAGGATTGTCTGCCCATATAGCTCCCCTGGGGATTAAGTAGGATAAAGTTCTTCTTTTTTGTTTGTTTGTTTTGTTTTTAGAAAAGGTATATTTATTACAAAATGTTAGGTACTAAAGCTAGAAATATATAAATCCAGGTCAGAATATATTAAAATACACACATACCCCTCTTTGCAAAGGTATTAGAGGTTAAATTAGACAGATACTTAAATAAAATAAAGTACATTTTTATTTAACTGTATCAGTGTAGTGTCATTTTTAAAATTACAGTTGAAAAGGGTAGCTGTCTTCAAAGTCAAACTTAACCAATGCAGTTTTCTAAGACTGCCCAATATGAAGCCACCATGCTGGCTCAGATGGGAAATTTCAGTCATGCCATTGAAGCCTATATGTTAGAAGTCTCTAGTCAGTCACCTGGAATATGAACACAGAATAGTCAGGCGTACATAAAGGGCTATATAAGGATAAAGTTCTTAGAACATTATTCTGGATGGGGTTAGATAACATAATGGCTATGCAGAAACTCTGTTATGGCCTGAGGCTCCGAAGTCCCAGGTTCAATCCCCCGCACTACCATAAGCCAGAGCTGGGCAGTGCTCTGGTAAAAAGAAAAAAAAATTACTCCGCATAATAAATTTTAAGAAACAGTGGTGGTGGTGATGTTGTTACATGGAATTGGGAAATTACAGAAGATGGGAGAAAAGAGACCTCATATAACTCCACTACCTGACATAAACACTTCACATTTTACTTATAACTTCACGGATGGTTATACATATTTGATTATTTAATTTGTCTAGTTTTACCAAAGCACTGCTTAGCACTAGCTTATGGTTGCCTGGGGAATTGAACCTGGAACTTGAGAGCCTCTTTGCATAACCATTATGCTGCTATCTACCCCCCACCCATGGCTGTGCATATTTGTATGTGTGTGTTTCTATACTTCTTTTTTTTTAAAAAAAGAGAGTTTTAGGCATCTTGTTTGTAGCTTTCATCACTCTGTGATGCATTCTGAATAGCTTCTCCCCTTAATATTTAGTCTATACGATTTTAAATAACTATGCTCTTTATGATTTTTAATTTCAAATGATCTCTCTTATCTCCAGCTTTCATGTTATATGAAAACGTTGGGACATAACTCTGCCCATTTATTGTGATTTCCTTGGGATAAATATACTCAGAAAAGCAAGGCAGTGCCTTGAATTAAATGTCCCACAGTGTATCATATGCATTTTTCTTTCTTTTTTATATTTATTTGTTCCCTTTTGTTGCCCTTATTATTTTTACTGTTGTAGTCGTTGGATAGGACAGAGAAATGGTGAGAGGAAGGGAAGACAGAGAGGGGGCGAGAAAGACACTTGCAGACCTGCTTCACCACTCGTGAAGCAACTCCCCTGCAGGTGGGGAGCCGGGGGCTGGAACCGGGATCCTTACAGGGGTCCTTGCCCTTTGCACCACGTGCACTTAATGCGTTGTGTTACCGCCTGAATCCTGCTTTTTTTTTTTTTTTAATATTAATCCATAAGAGCAATTCACATGATACAGAACACCACTTTATGCATATATGTATGGAAATTGATTCAGCAACTTCAGACATACAAGTCCAACATTCTACCAGTTGAGCCATTTCTAAGCCACAAAACTGCCTTATTTTCATTACATTAAGATTACTCTCTTTTTTTTTTTTTTGCCCCTAGGGTTATTACTGGGGCTTCTTCTTCTTCTAGCTTTTGCCCTTCTTCCTTAGCCAGTCAACAACATCAGGTTGAGCCTGATGTAAAGTTTCGAACCTCCTTTGAATCTGGAGAGGTGGCAGTCGTTGACTATGTGGGTCATAGTCTGTCTGTAGCTGCAGGGGCAGTTCGGTTCGTCTCTGGCTCCCCAGCGATGGAACATAGCAGCTCACTGGCTGTGGCCTGTTCCATAGCGATTGAGGAGGGCCCAATCATAACGTGCTAGGTCAAAGCCGGGTTGACGCTTGCAGGGGTCTGTGTTGAGGTGTTTGTTCTTTACCTCAGCTGACTGCCAACTCTGTTTCCAAGAGACTGGAACAGAGAAGTTCAGTGTAGGCATAGGGGACCAGATTGGGTGACGAGACGTCAAGCGTCGGACAGGGTGGGCGAAGATATCCGCATATATTAATTAGCAGGTCCGGTCGAGGGAGACTGGGGCTCATTGGTGGTTATGGTCTCACTACAAATCCATTCCTCCTAGTGGCACTTTCTCCCCCCTCCCCCCATTTTATTGGATAGGACAGAAGTTGAGAAGGAAGGGAAAGAGAGGGAGAGAGAGAGCACCTGAAGACCTGCTTTACCACTCATGAAGCATTCCCGATGCAGGTGAGGAGTGGGGGCTCATAAGCTAGTCCTTAAGTAGAGTGCTGTGTGCTTCACTGGGTGTTCCACTACCAGCCCTCCCCCCTCTCCAGTTAAATGACTTTTCAAAGTTATTAGAAGCATATCCTGTCATTACATCTTCCTAGTCCTAAATGTGATTGTGGTAAATGATCATATCTACCAACAGTTGTTGTAACAACCCACACACAGGGGTTCTAGTGATTCTGTTGGAGGATGAACTAATTATGTTTTTAACAATTTCTCAAAACTTGTGATTCTTAAAGGAATTATGCCTTCTAAAACTATATATTTAAAAAGTGGTCTGATGTTTAAATTGACAGTGATCATTTTACTTTAGATTTAATGTCTCCGGGAGTTGGGCAGTAGTGCAGTAGGTTAAGCGCATGTGGCGCAAAGCACAAGGACTGGCGTAAGGATCCCGGTTCAAGCCCTCGGCTCCTCACCTGCAGGGGAGTCGCTTCACAGGCCATGAAGCGGGTCTGTAGGTGTCTGTCTTTCTCTCCCCCTCTCTGTCCTCTCCTCCTCTCTCCATTTCTCTCTGTCCTATCCAGCGACAACGACATAAATAACTACAACAATAAAACAAGGGCAACAAAAGGAAATAAATATTTAAAAAATCAAAGAGTGGTCTGAGAGGTGGCATAGTGGATAAGACATTGGACTCTCAAGGATGAGGTCCCGAGTTCAATCCCCAGCAGCACATGTATCAGAGTGATGTCTGGTTCTTTCTCTCCTATCTTTCTCATAAATAACTAAAGTTTTTAAAAAGAATGTGTTGATTCGGTAGAGGGATAGAGAATGGGAAAGCTACTGGGGAGGGTATGGGATATGGAGATTGGGTGGCGGGAATTGTGTGGAGTTGTATCCCCCCATCCTACGGTTTTGTTAATGTCTCCTTGCTTAAATAAATAAATAAATAAATAAATAAATAAAAGTATTAATGCCTCACCTACTTTCAGGTGAGGATTTCATGATAATCACAGGTACAAGAGGTTCATTAAGTAGATACATCAGATACCATATAGAACAAAGAACTATAGTTATTGTGCCAAGAATTTGGCATAAAATGATTGCTGGGGTTTAGTGCTACTTTACCTGTATCCCTTGATTGTCTGGCAGCCAGAGGAAAAAAGGCTTATGCAATGGCTTATGTAGTTATAATTTTCATAAAGCTGTTTAAGACGTAACATTTCTAAGAATTTTGTGAGCCTTAGGGCAACAAAAGTGGAAAAAAAATAAATCTTTTTAAAAAAAGATTTATGAAAGAGAAAGAGGTCAAACATCCTTTCATGAACAGCCAGAGATCATACCCGAGGTCTCGCTTGCCAGCCTTGTGCTCTACTCGCTAAGCCATCCCCTAGGCAAAAAAAAAAAATAATAATAATTTTGTGAGCAGCATTCCTTAAATAATGAGTACTGGGGGGTCGGGCGGTGGTGCAGCAGGTTAAGCAAACAAGGAGCAAAGCAAAAGGACCAGTGTAAGGATCCCGGTTCAAACCCCTGGCTCTCCACCTGCTGCGGAGTCGCTTCACAAGCGGTGAAGCGGGTCTGCGGGTGTCTAGCTTTCTCTCCCTCTCTTTGTCTTCCGTTTCTCTCCATTTCTCTGTCCTATCTAACAATGATGACAACAATAAAACAGCAAGGACAACAAAAGGGAATAAAAAGATAAATATTAAAAAAAAATAGTACCATAATGAAGAATGTCAGTGACTACACAAGTATTTAAAATATATATTTATTTATTTATTCCCTATTGTTGCCCTTGTTGTTTTATTGTTGTAGTTATTGTTGTAGTTATTAATGTTGTCGTTGTTAGAGAGGACAGAGATAAATGGAGAGAGGAGGGGAAGGCAGAGAGGGGAAGAGAAAGACAGACACCTGCAGACCTGTTTCACCACCTATGAAGCGACTCCCCTGCAGGTGGGGAGCCAGGGGCTCGAACCAGAATCCTTACTCCAGTCCTTGTGCTTTGTGCCACCTGTACACAGGTATTTTCTATACTGACTGATGAGGCATTTGTAAAAAGAGAGAGAAGCTACCATATGTTGATAAGTATGTTTTCTGGTTTTGCTTGATAAATAAGGAAGCCAATACTGTCTTCAGATCAGTTTGTCAAACTGCTAGGCTCTAACTCTTAATCAAACCTCACTCTGGGTAAGTAAATGATTGGGGGGGGGCACATATGGTATTCTGTGATCTTGACTGAAACAAGAACTTCCAATACCATGTGTAAGAGATGTGGTTGACTTTTTATTTGAAATGGTGGACGTTATTGTGAGTGAGCGTATCTCACTTGGGTTCTAACCCAGGAGAACTTAACATTTCAGTCAAGGAAGAGGGAGTTATTGGGCAAACTTAAAACTTTTCTCAGTTTTTGAAGTTGCTCAGATCTGGCAGTATTTGGTCAGGACCCCAGAATTGTGTACCATAAAACGTAGAAGGGGCTCTTCTAGCACGAAATCTGTACGTAGTGGTAGTAAAGGAGGTGTGAGAAGCCCCACTAGAAGACACTAGCTTTCTCTGCCAGCCTCTATGGGTGACTTGGAGGTGTTATTTAGTCCTGTCTGTTTATCTTTTAAGACATTTTAATTGGATATTTGTCCCAATATATTTCACATATTATAATTTAAGCATGTACTCAACATAAAATGAGGCTTTTTCCTTTTTGAGATTTTATTTCTTAATGAGAAACATAGGAGGAGAAAGAACCAGACATCACCCTGGTACATGTGCTGCCAGGGATTGAACTCAGGACCTCATGCCTGAGAGTCCGATGCTGTATCCACTGTGCCACCACCTGCACCACGCTTTTTCCTTTTTTAATTGTACCGCCTTCATGATAAGTTATGTGTATAGCACATGTCATTTTTTTTGTTTGTTTTGTTTTTTAAGGCTTCCTTTCATTTCTTTCTTTTTCTTTTTCTTTTTTTTTTGGATAGGACAGAGAGAAATGGAAAGAGGAGGGGAAGACAAGAGAGGGAGAGAGAAAGACAGACACCTGCAGACCTGCTTCACTGCCTGTGAAGCGACTCCCCTGCAGCTGGGGAGCCTGGAGCTTGTACTGGGATCCTTAGGCCGCTCCTTGTGCTTTGCACCATGTGCGCTTAACCGCCTGCACTGCCGCCCTGACTCCCTTCGTTTTTATTTTTATGATGAGAGGGAAAGGGAGACAGACACCTGCTGCACTTCACTATTCGTGAAGCTTCCCTCCTGCAGGTGGGGATTGAGGGCTTGAACTCAGGTCCTACGTGTTGCTTCTGTTAAGATTTTTAGGTCACTTTTAGTAAGGTGGATAGGGTCAATACATAGATTGGAGATCTAAGAAATGAAAGAGCTTTAGGAAGAGCAGTCCAGGTAGTGGGAAAAAGTGTGAACTTTTGAAATGAAATGGGGTGTATTTGAGGAAAATAAAGGGAGACAGTGTGACTGCACGGTAAATTAAGAAGAGACTATTTCAAGAGGAGCTATATCTCAAAACTAAAAATAAGACTTTTAATGTCTTCACAGTTCTGAAGCTATGAAGTTGATTTGATAAGTCTTCGAGAGGTTTATCAGTTTTATTTATTTCCCACTCCATCCCTAAAACCAACTTTTTTGTTTCATTGATGTTTTGTCTCGTCTGAAGTTGCATCAGTTTCTGCTCTTAGAGTTATTTACTGTTGTTCTTGCTAAGTTTTATTTATGTTTAAAATTTTTATTATCTTTATTTATTGGATAGAGACAGCCATAAATCAAGAGGGAAGGGGTGATAGAGAGGGAGAGAGACAGGGAGACACGGAGACAGCTGCAGCACAGCTTCACCACTTGCAAAGCTTTCCCCCTACAGGCGGGGACCAGGGACTCGAACCCAGGTCCTTGAGCATTGTAATACGTTTGCTCAACCAGGTGTGCCACCACCCGGCCCCGCTAAGTTTTATTTTTGTTTATTTACTTTTATTATAAGAGTACTGCTTAGAGTGTGGTCCAGGGGGGTGGCGCAGTGGATAGGACATTGGATTCTCAACCATGAGGTCCTGAGTTCGATCCCCAGCAGCACATGTACCAGAGTGATGTCTGGTTCTTTCTCTCCTCCTGTCTTTCTCATGAAAAATAAATTCTTTAAAATAAGTAAGTAAATAAATAAATAAATAAATAAATAGTCTGTGTTGATGTATCAGGCAAGAAGAGTCTGCTTACACAACCATTAGCTATCTACTCCACCCAGCTACTGGTACAATAAGTGGCATACAAATGGTCAACATTTATGACAGGTATTGTCAATATAGCATATAGAGAAATCTCATTACAGAGTAGTGGTGTTTGACTCTGTTTTTCTTTTTCTTTATTTTTTTATTTTTATTTTTATTTATTTATTGGACAGACAGCCAGTAATCGATCGGGAAGGGGGCTGATAAGAGAGAGAGAGAGAGAGCAACGAGAGATGCCTGCAGCCCTGCTTCACCAGTCGTGAAGCTTTCCTTCTGCAGGTGGGGACTAGGAACCCCAGGACCTTGAACCCAGGACCATGTACATTGTTTTTTTTTTTGTCAGTGATTTTTATTGGAATAGATGAAGGACCTTGTACATTGTAACATGTGCATTCAACCAGGTGCGCCACCACCCGGCCCCAGCTTTCTTTCTTTCTTTCTTTCTTTCTTTCTTTCTTTCTTTCTTTCTTTCTTTCTATCTATCTTTCTCTCTCTCTCTCTCTCTCTCTCTCTCTCTCTTTCTTTTTTAAACTAGAGCACTGCTCAGCTCTGGTTTACGGTGGTGCGGAGGATTGAACCTGTGACTTTGGAGCTTCAGGCATGAGAGTCTCTTTGCATCACCATTATGCCATCTGCCCCTACCCTGTGTTTGGAGCTTTTTTAAAAAATATTTTGTTACAGGAGTCACGTGGTAGCGCAGCGGATTAAGTGCAGGTGGCGCAAAGCACAAGGACCCCCCTTAAGGATCCTGGTATGAGCCCCCGGCTCCCCACCTGTACGGGAGTCGCTTCACAAGCGGTGAAGCAGGTCTGCAGGTGTTTTTCTCTCCCCCTCTCTGTCTTCCCCTCCTCTCTCCTTTTCTCTCTGTCCTATCCAACAATAACAGCATCAATAACAACAACAGTTAATAACAAGGGCAACAAAGGAATAAATAAGTAAATATTAAAATATTAGTGTTTAAATTTTTTTACATATGAATCGTGAAAGTCACAACTACTATAGGAAATTTATTTTCACATGTTAAAAACCTGAATGAAATGAGAAACAGTCTGCCTGCTGGAATTTTGATCCAATTACTTATACGTTGATCTCTTTCGTGTCATGTTACATGTAAAAACAGGTAATATTTATTTTCATAGTACACGTGAATAAACTGCTTCTGGTGTGGTAGACCTCCTTTAGGATCACCTAAAGTGAAAAGGGTGCAATGCCCATATGTAGTTGTTACCTATTTGTAATGTATTACTGTAGAGAAGCTATACTTTTTTTAAACATTTATTTCTTTATTTATTCCCCTTTTGTTGCCCTTGTTATTTTTTTGTTGTAGTTATTATTGATGTCGTTGTTGTTGGAGAGGACAGAGAGAAATGGAGAGAGGAGGGGAAGACAGAGAGGGGGAGAGAAAGACAGACACCTGCAGACTTGCTTCACCACCTGTGAAGCGACTTCCCTGCAGGTGGGAGCCAGGGGGCTGGAACCTGGATCCTTAGGCATTTCCTTGTGCTTTGCACCAAGTTAGCTTAACCTGCTGTGCTAACGCCGACTGACTCCCGAGAAGCTATACTTTTTAGACCTTACTTACTGTCTGTAGAAACATCATACATGGGTGGGGTGGATAGCATTATGTTTATGCAAACAGACTGTCATGCCTGAGGCTCCAAAGTCCCAGGTTCAATCCCCCACACCATCATAAGCAAAGCAAGAGTTGAGCAGTGCTCTTGTTAAAAAAAAAAAGAAAGAAAGAAAAGAAACATCTTACAGTGCTTTATTTATTTATTGTTCTTCCTTTCCTATAATAGTGTGGAAATTGGTGAAAGTGTACGCGGAGAGGATGTCTACATTGTACAGAGTGGTTGTGGTAAAATCAATGACAATATAATGGAACTTTTGATCATGATTAATGCCTGCAAGATTGCTTCAGCCAGTCGAGTTACTGCAGTCATACCCTGCTTCCCTTATGCCCGACAAGATAAGAAGGACAAGGTAAGACCAGTGTCTCCATTACAAATTTATAACCGGGGAAACAGAAACACTTGCCCAAAGTCATAAACATTTCTTAGTGATTGGAATTAACACACTTTCTTAGGGTACTGCTGGTCTTCAAAAACAGTAGGCTTGTGATAGAGTCATACAGTTGTGATGTTTAATTTATTTCAGTTCTAGTTGTGACCTCTTCATAGAACTTGAAGTCTGTTTTCTTTTTTTTTAATTTTATTATATTTTAAAATTTATTTTCCCTTTTGTTGCCCTTGTTTTTTTTTATTGTTGTTGTAGTTATAATTGTTGTTGTTAGATAGGACAGAGAGAAATGGAGAGAGGAGGGGAAGACAGAGAGAAAGACAGACACCTGCAGATGTGCTTCACCGCCTGTGAAGCGACCCCCCTGCAGGTGGGGAGTCCGGGGCTCCAACCGGGATCCTCACACTGGTACTTGTGCTTTGCGCCACGTTCACTTAACCCGCTGTGCTACCGCCAACTTCCTTCTTCTTCTTCTAGCGTTTGCCGCCCGACTCCCTGAAGTCTGTTTTCTAAGTACTTGGTTAAGACACACCTTATTTATGTGTTTGAGCATGTGTACATTAAATCTAATAGGATTCTTTAAAAAAAAAGTTCCTGTTTTGGGGCCAAGTGGTGACGCACCTGGTTAAGTGCACATGTTACAATGTGCAAGGACCCAGGTTTGAGTCCCAGGTCCTCACCTGCGGGGGTAAGCTTCACGACTGGTGAAGCAATGCTGCAGGTGTCTCTGCCTCTCTTCCTCTCTATCTCCCCTTCCCTCTTGATTTCTGGTTGTCTCTATCCAATAAATAAATAAAGATAATAAAAAATTTAAAATTCCAGGCTTGCCTAGCAAATTGTACAGATTAAAATGTACCAGGAAAATATTTTTTGATGTTTACTAGTTGGAAAAGTGATGTTCCACTAATATTTATCGTAAGTTGAGATCTACTCATTCTCAATGACCATGTTACTGTTCATGATTTCCTGGTGGTGTAGTGCCTTTAAACATAGAATATGCACAACAAATAAATGTTTATTGAGCAAAGCAAATGTATTGTTTCTCAAATGTGACTTTTTTTTTTTTGCTTTCACTTCCATTTAGAGCCGGGCTCCCATCACAGCCAAGCTTGTTGCAAATACGCTGTTGGTAGCAGGCATAAATCATATCATTACCATGGACCTACATGCTCCTCAAATTCAGGTATCAGTGGAGGAGGCTAACTATGGGAGTTTAGAAAAGAAAACTGCCTTGAAAACCGCTCAAATAAAATTAACACTCTCAGTAGAATAAACATACTCGTCTCAGTCATAGTTCGTAGTTTGTGATCAAGAGAATTTAGCTTTGCTCATTTGCTTTGTAATCTTGGGCAGAATAAATAACCCATTGGGTGTCTGATAGTTACTTATTCCCCCTCTCAGACCACAGTTATTTAACTTCTTTGGACATACACTGGTTTGTTATTTTAATTTTTTTATTTCTTTATTGGGGAATTAATGTTTTACATTCAACAGTAAATACAATAGTTTGTACATGGATAACATTCCCCAGTTTCCCATTTAACAATACAACCCCCACTAGGTCCTCTATCATCCTTCATGCACCTGTATTCTCCCCACCCACCCACCCCAGAGTCTTTTACTTTGGTGCGATATGTCAAATCTATTTCAGGTTCTACTTGTGTTTTCTTTTCTTTAATTTCTTTATTGGGGAATTAATGTTTTACATTCAACAGTAAATACAATAGTTTGTACATGCATAACATTCCCCAGTTTCCCATTTAACAGTACAACCCCCACTAGGTCCTCTATCATCCTTCATGGACCTGTATTCTCCCCCCTACCCACCCCAGAGTCTTTTACTTTGGTGCGATACGCCAATTCCAGTTCAGGTTCTGCTTGTGTTTGCTCTTCTGATCTTGTTTTTCAACTTCTGCCTGAGAGTGAGATCATCCCATATTCATCCTTCTGTTTCTGACTTATTTCACTTAACATGAATTTTTCTTTTTTTTTTTTGTTTTTTTTTTTTGTTTGTTTTATTGTTTTGTTTTTTTTATTTAAGGAAGGATTAATTAACAAAACCATAGAGTAGGAGGGGTACAACTCCACACAATTCCCACCACCCAATCTCCATATCCCTCCCCCTCCCCCGATAGCTTTCCCATTCTCTATCCCTCTGGGAGCATGGACCCAGGGTCATTGAGGGTTGCAGAAGGTAGAAGGTCTGGCTTCTGTAATTGCTTCCTCGCTGAACATGGGCGTTGACTGGTCGGTCCATACTCCCAGTCTGCCTCTCTCTTTCCCTAGTAGGATGGGCCTCTGGGGAAGCTGAGCTCCAGGACACATTGGTGGTGTCTTCAATCCAGGGAAGTCTGGCCGGCATCCTGATGACACCTGGAACCTGGTGACTAAAAAGAGAGTTAACATACAAAGCCAAACAAATTGTTGAGCAATCATGGACCCAAAGCTTGGAAAAGTGGAGAGGAAGTATTAGGGAGGTACTCACTGCAAACTCTAGTATACTTCTGCTTTCTTACTTTGGTGCCATACTCCAAACTCAGTCAAGTTCTGCTTTGCGTTTCTACTTCTTTTTTTTTTTTACATGCATAACATTCCCCAGATTCCCATTTAGCAATACAACCCCCACTATTTCATTCATCATTTTTCATGGACCTGTATTCTCCCCACCCACCCACCCACCCTAGAGTCTTTTACTTTGGTGTAATACTCCAATTCCATTTCAGGTCCGACTTGTGTTTTCTTTTCTAATCTTGTTTTTCAACTTCGGCCTGAGAGTGAGATCATCCCATATTCATCCTTCTGTTTCTGACTTATTTCACTCAACATGATTTTTTCAAGGTCCATCCAAGATCGGCTGAAAACGGTGAAGTCACCATTTTTTTTTTTACAGCTGAGTGGTTGGTATTCCATTGTGTATATATACCACAACTTGCTCAGCCACTCATCTGTTGTTGTGTTGTTGGACACCTGGGTTGCTTCCAGGTTTTGGCTATTACAAATTGTGCTGCCAAGAACATATGTGTACACAGATCTTTTTGGATGGATGTGTTGGGTTCCTTAGGATATATCCCCAGGAGAGGAATTGCAGGGTCATAGGGTAGGTTCGTTTCTAGCCTTCTGATTATTTTAAGTTTTAAATAAGGTAGCAAATCCATAATAATTGATGGCTTATGACAGGTAGCTAAATGAGTTGCATCCAGCTGTTCCTTTGAATAGTCAAAGGTTTTAGATGTAAAACCAGAGCTATTAGAATCTATAGAATGCCCTTTGTATAAGGCCATTTCCTTCTACATCACTTTATTAAATGCCAATGAAAGAAAATTTTGGCCGCCATAGAAGGAAATGAAGTTTTCCCAGGACCTACTTTATATAAGATGCACAGTCATTTTCCAAGAATAACCAATAATGTTAGGTGAGGATTTGCCATACATTTATTATTTATTTATTTACTTATTTTGAGAGAGTAAAGCACAATTTTTAAAAGACTTTCGAGTCACCATTTAACATTATCATTTGATTAGTTCTATATTTATACAACAGTAAAGAATTTTAGGGCAGGGGTAGATAGCAAGCATAATGGTTATGCAAAGAGACTTAAGACTGAGGCTCCAAAGTCCCATGTTCAATCCCCTGTATCACCATTATCCAGGTTAAGCAATGTTCTGATTAAAAAAAAACATTATAAAAGAGGGAACAATTAGTTTGAGAACCTCAACATAACTCAAACAACTGGTATTTGAACATAGATCTTCTGACTTCTAGTCTCTTCTTCTCTCTGAACATTTACTATATTCTCCACTAATTTATGTACAATTTATGTATCTCCACACTAGTCAGCTTTTGCTTCTGCCAGCCCACCATTTAGTGGCATGAGGCAGTAAATATTGCTGAGGCAGTTCTGGTCTCAGCTGAACCCAGATGTTTTTCCCTAAGAATTTGTGTGTTTTGGTCAGGGCTCTGTTGCACAGCTCAGACTGAGGACTTCATTTTGCAATCTTCTACACAGGGAATGCCTTCTAATCCATTTGAATGTTGCAGTAAGGTATTCTTTGAACTAGCTGCTATTTTTATACATGGAAGAGGACAGTGAAACAACTCACCTTGCTTCTCCAGGGCTTTTTTGATATCCCAGCGGACAATTTGTACGCAGAACCAGCTGTTCTGAAGTGGATACGAGAGAACATCCCCGAGTGGCGGAATTGCACCATTGTCTCACCTGATGCAGGTGGTGCCAAGAGGTAATGGATGAAAACATTCCCAGTGTACTTCGAAAACCTTTTAGACAACTAGATCAGAAAGTGATGTTTCTTTTTTACACAGGTGACATTTTTTAAGTACTTAGAATGGATATACCAGCTGCTGAGAATAGAAACAATGCTTATTTATTTGCCTGAATCACTTCCTGATGAAGCAGATGATAGCAGAGAAGCATCCCTAAATGGTTATGATGCTATGGGCTTTGACCGTAACCCAATAGTTATTTTGCACTGCAAAGGTATTAATACTGTTATAAAGTTGTTGGGGATGGTTGGAAATTTGGTTTTCTAATAAGTGGCTTATTACTGAATCACTTGTTAGTGGACAAATACGATTTTACACACCTATAATGCTGTTGGCTAGATCATTTTAATTCTGGGATTGAACTATGAAGCGGGTAGAAAAATAATGCCTGGATAATTTTACTTAAACCTAAGATCTTAAGGACAAACTGATTGCCAGGGACAATCACAGTTTGAAAGCTCACATGGCTCTTGATTTCCTTAGTAGATCACTCATTAGTAATGCATTCAAAATATCACACAGGTTTTGTTGAGGGAAATGAAGAGCTAAAACTGAGATCATTAGGAAAAGCTAATTCAGACCCTTCTCAAAGTTACTCAAATCTTCAGTGACTGTTTCTCAACAACCCCATTATATCAGTAATTCAGAACTTATTGAGCATTTGTTTTATTACCCAGCCAGATGTATGGCTTTGTGAGTTCCATGTAATCACTAGTTACTATCAGTGATGGGGTAAAGGTCACACCTCATCATTATATGTCAGTACACCACCAGTTCGCCATTTCCTTCCCAATCTTCTGTCAATTAGAGGCAACATTCCCCCAATAACTCACTCTCTTCTTTTTCTTCTTTAACTTTTTTTTTTTTTTACCTGAGCACTGATCAGCTCTGGCTTATGGTGGTGCAGGGGATTGAATATGGAACTTTGGAGCCTCAGGCATGAGTCTCTTTGCATAACCATTATGCTATCTGCCCCCACCCCACTTCCTCCATCAGATAACTTTCTTCCTCCTTAGTGATAGGAGATCCACAGAGAGAGGCTAAAGGTTTGTCCACACTTGCTCTTCCATTTTTTTCTTTTAATTTTTAAAATTATCTTTATTTATTTATTTATTGGATAGAGACAGCCAGAAATTGAGAGGAGGAGGGAAGCTAGAGAGGGAGACAGAAAGACACCTGCAGACCCACTTCACCACTCACAAAGCTTTCCGCCTGCAGGTGGGGACCAGGGGTTCAAACTCGGGTCCTTGGGCACTGTAACATGTGCGCTCAACCAGGTGCACCACCAACCGACCGCCCCTTTTTTAAGATCCCCTTCAGTTCTTTGGATATTGTAGGAGAAAGCAAGATTTCATCTTCTCTTAAAAGTTAAGTAGTATTCCAGTGTTATGATGACAAGTCCTCTGTCTATTCACTTTTGGGTAGATAATCTTAGTACATAAGGATTTCGTTTTCTCCACCGCCTCCAGCATTTCTGTGGCTTTTTTTTAAATGGACATCAATGTAAAGCTTCTAAAGTAATTCATCAGTCTAACATCCATGATTTTGATATCCATAGATTCAGTTCAGTCAGCAATGGTCCAGAAATAGTATGTAAGATAAGACATTTTGAGGGGAAAATAACATTAATATGTTTGTTATGCCACAGAGCTGTGGTTATTTTAATTTGTTATTCATTATTATTAATATCTTACTGTGCCTAGTCTATAAATTAAACCTTATCATAGATGTGTGTGTATATATTTACTACAGGTAAAGAGGTGACTACTGTGTTAGTAAAATAACCAGGCATCACATTTAAAAATACAGTAAGTTTGTATTATTGCAGAATGTAATGTTGATCCAAGATCAAGGAATCTACCAATATAATCAATGACGGCCAAAAAAAACAATCCATGGAGAATTTTCTATTTTCCAGAGATATTGAAAAATTATGGAAAGAGTCCAACATCCATTCATTTTTTCCCTATCATTTTATTGGGGGGGGTTAAATGGTTTACAGTGCAGTTATTGACACATGGGTACCATTTCTCATCTCCCATGATAAATGTCTGTAAAACACTCTCACCCCCAAGGTAAGTCCTTTTTCACGATCATGCACCAGGACCTCAAAGCCCCTCCCCCCCCAGCTTCCTCTCTTCTATCCTTCCCCAGAGTCCTTTGCTTTGATGCAATATGCTAACACTAATCCAAGTTTGACTTTGTGTTTCCTTTTCTGGTATTGTGTCCTTTTGAATGTAGGCCTTCACAGAGTTGTATTGATTTGGATGTCCCTGATAAGTGATGAGCATTTTTAAAAAATATTTATTGTTTTTCCCTTTTATTGCCCTTTTTTCTTGTTGTCGTAGTTATTATTGATGTCGTTGTTGGATAGGACAGAGAGAAATGGAGAGAGGAGGGGAAGACAGAAAGGGGGAGAGAAAGATAGACACCTGCAGGCCTGCTTCACTGCCTGTGAAGTGACTTCCTTGCAAGTGGTGAGCCGGGGGCTCCGGGATCCATAGGCCAGTGCTTGTGCTTTGCGTCACATGCGCTTAACCCCACATGCGCTTAACCCCACATGCGCTTAACCCGCTACACCACCACCCGACTCCCAAGTGATGAGCATTTTATTTTTCTAGTGCATATTGTTGAATCACCTGTTCAGTTCTTTTCATTTTTTATATTTATTTATTTTCTCTTTTGTCGCCCTTGTTTTTTATTGTTGTTATTGAGGCCATTGTTAGATAGGACAGAGAGAAATAGAGAGAGGAGGGGAAGACAGAGAGGGAGAGAAAGACAAGACACCTGCAGACCTGCTTCACCACCTGTGAAGCAACTCCCTTGCAGTTGGGGAGCCGGGGACTTGAACCGGGATCCTTACGCTGGTCCTTGCGCTTGGCGCCATGTGTGCTTAACCAGCTGCGCTACTGCCCGACTCCCTGACTATTATTTCTATAAATATATATATACATATATGTGTATATGTATATATATATATACCCTTTTTCTTCTATGGTCCTGTCCTCTCTTCCTTTCTAAGACATACCTACATCTATTACTACTTCTGAAAGTCCTTTCTCCCACCCTCTTCTCTGGTCCTGATGGAATTGAGATTCAGAGCCCTCTGGCCATCTTCCCTCAGCATTTCTCCTCCTTTGGGAATATGGATCAGAATTCTTTTTAGGATGCAGAAGGTGGGAGGTCTGGCTTCTGTAGTTGCTTCTCTGCTGGACATGGATGTTGGCAGGTCAATCCATACCCCCAGCCTGTTTCTTCTATCTTTCCCTAGTGGGAATATTAGCTTCTTAATCAGATATGTTAAGTAAATATTCTCTCCACCCAGTAGGATAGATTTTTGTTCTAATGATAGTTTCTTTTGATATGCAGCCTTTTTGTCTGATGTATTCTCACTTGTTTATTTTTGTTTCCCTTGCTGTTGGAGTTGAGTTCCAAGTACATCTCTGAAGCTTATTATAGAGTGTTCTGCTTATTTTTCTTCCATGTATTTTATTTTTCCCTCCAGGGTTATCAGTGGAGCTAGGTGCTAGCACTACAGATCTGCCCCCAGCAATCAGTTTTCTTTTTCTTTTTTTTTTCTGTTCTGTACAAGAGAGAAAAAGTGAGGAGGGGGAGGCAAAAAGGGAAAAAAAGACACCTGCAGACCTGCTTCACCACTCATGAAGCGTCCCCATTGCAGGTAGGGAGCAGGATCTTGAACTCCTTTTGCATTATACCTTGTGCACTTAACCGGGGGTGCTTCACTGCCTGGCCCCTCTCAGTATGGTTAGGTGTCGCTGTAGGCCCGCAAAAACGACACGGACACCAGAGTCTCTTTCCTCAATTTCCTTAATTTCCTTCTTATGGCCTTAAGTACCTTTCAGTGTTACATAGTCAGCTAATGGGCATTAAGCAAGCATGCAGCATTCATAGATCATGCAGCTTTCTACCAATCATAAAACAGATCACCTGTACAGCACGCAGTCTGTTCAGTTGGATCCTCCAACTTCCGCAAAGTTGTTTACCACTTGACTGGTTTATCCACCACATGGCCGGCGCCATCTTAGGGGCATGATGTGCAGTGTCATTATGGCTCCCAACAGTTAGGGGTTCAACACCTAAGTTTTTGATCCATTTTGAGTTTACTATGTGATGTGAGGTGGTAGTCCCAGTCCACTTTTTTGCTTGTGGCTGTTTGGTTTTCATATTGAGACTTCCCTCTCTGTTTTATGTTCTTTACTCCATTGTCTATAGATGAATTGTCCTTATGTTTGAGGCTTTATTTCTTCTGAGTTCTCAATTCTATTCAATTGACACGTGGGTTTGCTTTCATTCGAATAATAGAGTATTTTGATTTTTATATCTTTGTAGTATAGTTTGATGGTCGACAACATGACTTCTCCATTCTAAATCTTTTTTTTTTTTTTTGCCCCCTTAGGACTACTTTGGGAATTCTGAATCTCTTGTAGTTCTAAGCAAATTCCAGTAATTGTTGTAGTTCCTTTCATTTGGATTTGAATAGGAATTATTTTGAATCTGTATAATGCTTTGGGCAGTATAGTTATTTTAATGTGAATTCTACCGTTCCATGAGCATGGGATATCCATTTCCTTTTGTCTTCTGCTTGTAACTGTCGTTTTTTGTTAATAATTAGGTATACAAATCGTTTGCTGCTTTGTTAGATTTATTTCATTACAGTTGTAATGGGGTTGTTTTCTTGACTTTTCTCGCATGTAAAAATTCCACCACTTTTGGATTTTTTTATAGCCTATTATTCTACTATATTTGGTTTACTGCTCCTAAAAAGATTTTAAGTTGAATCTTTTAGGTTTTCCATATTTATGTTATCTGCAAGAAGTGGAAGACTTCTTTCCCAGTTTTGATTCCTTATTTCTTTTTGTTAATTGCTCTGATTGGGACTGCAAATACTGTGTTAAATATGGACATCAAAGCTATACTTTTTATAGTAAGCACGTATTTTTTCCCCAATAGTGGACTATTTTTAAAATGAGTAGCTTTCATTTCTATCTTGGCAAGGTTTTTTTGTTTGTTTGTTTGTTTGTTTTTTAAGAATTTATTTATTTATGAGAAAGATAGGAGACAGAGAAAGAACCAGACATCACTCTGGTACATGTGCTACCGAGGATTGAACTCAGGACCTCGTGATTGAGAATCCAATGCTTTATCCACTGTGCCACCTCCTGGACCACTTTTAAAAAAATATTTATTTTCCCTTTTGTTGCCCTTTTTTTTTCATTGTTGTTGTAGTTATTATTATTGGTGTCATCATTGTTAGATAGGACAGAGAGAAATGGAGAGAGGGGGGGAGACAGCGGGGGAGAGAAAGATAGGCACCTGCAGACCTGCTTCACCGCCTGTGAAGTGACTCCCCTGCAGGTGGGGAGGTGGGGGCTTGAACCAGGATCCTTACGCAGGTCCTTGCACTTTGCGCCATGTGCGCTTAAACCGCTGTGCTACCGCCTGACTCCCCTTGGCAAGGTTTTGAGTGTGTAATTGTAACTCGCACATAGTTCTCAAGAAGTTGTAGGGAATGACTTTCTCCTGGCCTTTTATGCTTCATCTAGCACCATTGGCCATTTTACATGAACAGTTTGGGATCTTAATCAAGTGTTTGCCTCAACTAAACAGATTTGATTATGTGCCCATTCAATAATAGCGGAGAGTACAGGGTCTGATTCATTTAGATCAGAGTACAAATACATGCCCGTTTCACAGTTCAAGCTTACATATTCTGTATTATATGGTCACAGGCTCTCTTCAAGCCAGTAAACTCAGATACATGGCTATAGTTACCAGGGGAATAGGACATAATGCTGTAGATCAGTATTACATTTCGAAAAACACCACAAAGTGCAGGTCTCTCCACACATGAGTATGGACAGATGTCACTAGGACACACAGTCATTTACATTGTTTCAGCAAATTTTGATGCATTTTTGTTTGAATGAATATGGCAAATATGGTCAAATACGGCAGTTTGTCACCAAACATATGTGCCTCCTATTCCACCTTCCAACCGGGGTTGTTTTATTTGACAAAAAAGGAAAAAAAAAATTAGAGATACTTTGGGTTCTACGGAGAGGCTCAACTTGCCTGGTTAATTAAATTTTTTTCCTGACATTTATAAAAGGAATCCCCAAAGTGGGTACAGTTGACATTGGCAGTTGGTAGATTACGATGGGGGGAGTTTATAGTGGAATGGGCTAGGTATTGCTTCTCCTGTTAGATTCAATTTCTCTCATGTCTACATCTGCATGTCAAATTGGGTTGATCAGCACTCTAGTTAACTATTTTTTTGTGCTGCTAGCAATACATTAAGTGAAATGGACCTTAGCATTGCTGCTTCCTCATACTGGTGAGGACATCTGTCAGTTACTATAACCCTAAGTGAATTATGATCTGAGTTTGACTAACATTCACAGTCTGCTTTCAAAATATGAAAGCATTAATCTCTAAGATTCAGTTTGTGATATAGGTCAAATTTGCATTTTTTCCAGCCCTGGAACTATTTGTTCCAAGGTATAGTCTCCCCTAAAAACAGACCCATTATTTAGTCCATTTCTTTTGCTTTAAGATCCCGACACACAGGTTTAACCGAACACCTTGTTTTGCAGAGTGACCTCCATTGCAGACCGGTTGAATGTGGACTTTGCTTTGATTCACAAAGAACGAAAGAAGGCAAATGAAGTGGACCGCATGGTGCTGGTGGGGGATGTGAAGGATCGGGTGGCCATTTTGGTGGATGACATGGCCGACACTTGTGGCACAATCTGTCATGCAGCTGACAAGTGAGTGCTGAGTAATTGGTACTTAGAACTAACAAGCTGGAGGATTGGGAGAGAGCATAATTTTTCTGCAAAAAAGACTCATACCTGAGGCTCTGAAGTCCTATGTTCAACCCCAAGCACCATTACAAGCCAGCGCAATGCTGTCGGTTCTCTTTCTTTATCTCATTAAAGTAAAATATTTTTTAAATCTGATTTGAATCCTTGTATTTATGAGGTATGAAAATTGCGATAGCTGATCAACTCCTTAAAATGTCAGTGTCTTAACACAGCTTCTCATAGCTTAACATAACTTCTATGTTAAGATACTGTGTTCCAATGGCAGCATTCACATTTAGTCTAGTGCTGTATTTTTAATGGATTTTTAATTTTTAATGTATAGCTCTAAGAAATTTCATTTTGGCCATGCAGAAAGGGAGGAGAAGATAAAGAATCAGTCATGGAATATATTTATAAACAACCAACAAGTAGTATATACTGAAAGTAGTGCTTACATATTTTCTTTAATTGCCACCAGGGCGAGCACAATTCCTCTGTTCCCTACAGATTTTTTTTTCTTTCACTTTCAAGACTGGTGGGGGGGAAGATAAACCACAGCTGGGACCTTGAAAATGGGTAAAGTGTGCATTCTACTAGCCTTCTTATCTCCTTGACCCTCTGCCTATATTTCTATGGTTAATCAAGTCACATATCCTCATCTAACTCTGCAAGGGCTAGTAAGAAATGATTTATTTATTCATGAGAGAGATAGGAGGAGAGAAAGAACCAGACATGCCTCTGGCACATGTGCTGCTGGGGACAGAACTTGGGACCTCATGGTTGAGAATCCAATGCTTTATCCACTGTGCCACCTCCCGGAACACAGGGATAGTAAAAAATATAATCAACTATGAGCCTCGGAAAAAGAGGAGTTAGATTTTATTGAGGAAAGTAGTCTGTGTTCACTAATTTGTGTGAATCCAAATCTATTCTGATTTTTCTCCAATATGAATTCGTATGTTGATACTAACCCATTATGATGGTATTTGGAGGTGAAGGCTTTCAGAGGTAGATTTGAATGAGGTCTTGATAATTTGCCCTCATGATGAAGAGATACCACGGTTGGAGAGATAGCACAGTGGTTGAGGTCTAGACTTTCATGCCTTAACGGCCACAGATCCCAGGTTTGAACTCTTATCAGCTGCAGATGAGTAGTGCTCCGGTCTCTCGCTCACTAAAATTAAGTAAATCTCCAGAAGGAAGAAACACCAGAGAGCTTACTGATTCCTGCTTGTTTCTTGTGTCCACACATGTAAGCACACAGCCAGATCGGTGGCCAACAGTAAGGCGAAAGATAATTCCTTTGGAATAAGCTTCCCAAATAGGCACCTTGATCTTAGACTCCTAGCCTCCAGAATCATGAGGAATAAGACTCTTGTCATTTCGTTATGATATCCCGAGTTTACGAATGTATTCCTTGCCGGGCTAACGTGGGGGTGCCTCTCCCTGGGTGCATACTTTGGGTTGGAGAGAACTCACAGCCAGCCTGGGCTGCTACTCACTCAGTGACTCAAGGGAGATGACTCAGGAACAGTCACATGGTGGCGAGACAATGCAATGTATTTATTGATCAGAGAGCCCAGGCTTTTTAAAGGGCAGACCCGGAAGTGGCAAGTCAGAAACAGAAATCACTAGGAAAGGGGCAGAGAAAGGCAAAAGGGCCTGAGAAGGTAGACACTTCCTTAGCAACTGTTGCAAGGGTTTTAACTGGTAGGATTAATATTACCCTGCAGGTAGGGAGAGTTTCGAGGTTACAGAGAAAATAGATCAAAAGAATGGAATGGGTTGGGATCTTTCAGGCAAAACAGTGATTATGTAGATAGGCCATAGTATCAGGAATGCAGGGTGCTTTGTGAGGCTCCTCACAATTTCCTGACAATTCCTAAATTGCATTCTGTAGTGACAGGTAAGATCAATCCAGATTAACTGTTTTGTTTCCCCCCCCCCAGACTTCTCTCAGCTGGAGCCACAAAAGTTTATGCTATCTTGACTCATGGAATTTTTTCTGGTCCTGCCATTTCTCGTATCAATAACGCATGCTTTGAAGCAGTAGTTGTCACCAACACCATACCTCAGGAGGATAAGATGAAGCATTGCTCCAAAATACAGGTGAGCATGAGATTCTTGCAAAAACTCTAGTCTGAATATTTAGCCAGTGGTTTTTTAATGTTGGGTCAGGTGTCTGAGTTCACGTTTAGTCTGTCTTCAAGGTCTCTGGAGGTTGGAATTCTGTGTTCTAGATTTTTTTTAATACAAAATAACATTTTTATTTCTAAAAAGGAAACATTGACAAAACCATAGGATAAGAGAGGGGGACAACTCCCCACAATTCCCACCACCAGAACTCCGTATCTCATCCCCTCCCTTGCTAGCTTTCCTGTTCTTTATCCCTCTGGGCATATGGAGATAGAGCATATGTTCACAAGTATCCATAAATTAGGGCAAAATATATACCTGAAAGCAAAAGTACACAATAGTCTGCAGTGAGTCAGTATAAAGTTCAAAATAAAATAGTGTCTACTTACATACCCTCCTCACCTACCTCCTGTTATACCTCACTCACTCACTCCAAAGCTAATCTTATCAAAGTAAGGGCTGCAAAAGCTGAATAAGGATAAGAGACTGGCATACTTTAACGATGACTTTTTAGTCACTATCAGGCCACCATGTCAGCTGGAGCCCTAGTCAGGGAGTCATGAGTTTCCCAAACATACATGATGGGCCTAGACCTAGAATAAATCCCTCTCCCCAATATTACCAGTCATCTCTATCAGGAACAACACAATAGACCCCTTTGTGGGCCCCCATAGGACCAGGCGCTCAACTTGGATCAACAACGGTAGAGAATATTCCATCCTTTGAAAGGAGAATGGACAACATACTCTGGGTTCTAGATCTTAACAGATACTCCCAGTCCTTGTGTTACACTCAGGTTTCCAAGTCCACACTTCACAATAAATGAAAAAAAAAGTGTGTTCTGGAAACTGCCTGTAAAACCGGAGACCCTAGGACCAGTACGTTAGAGGAATCCCTCAAACAATTCCTAGGCACTAAAATGTAAGTGCTGTTTCTAATTCAAGGCATAATCCTTTTTTGATGAATAATGTGTACACAATAGATGGTTCAATAGGTAGAGCTCATGTCTCAGGCCTCAGGTTTGATTCTTGGCAAACATAAGATCCATGGACACCATACCAACGGAACTTTTTTTTTTAAGATAGATGAAATGAGAAATTGAGGTGAGGGGGGAGAAAGAGGAAACACCTGCACACCTGCTCTACCACTCATGAGGTTTCCCCTTGTGGGGACAAGGGTCTTGAACCTGAGTCTTTGTGCGTTGTGACTTGTACACTCAGACAGGTGCACCACCACCTGACGCCCCACTAGGACCTCTTGCATGCTGAATAGATCAATTTTTATTCTGTTTTTTTATTGGGGGGTAGGCAAATATACTAAAGTATCAGTGGAGTTCCACTGGTGTTGCCCATAGTATTCCCATGTGGTATATCTAATCCAGGGCCCCACCTGTGATAGGTGTGTGTTTATTATTAGCTTGACCATCTTCTAGACTCTAATTCAAGCGATCATAGACAGGGCCTCATGAATATAAGACTTGCACTCTATTCCTAAGTCACTCTGCCTGCCCCTCATCCCTAAGAATTTGTATGTATATGATTTTAGTGAGTTACAAGGGTCATAAGGAATAGCTCCACATTTTGCCTCCACCTTCACAATGATAACCACTATAGTTGTCACAAAATGTTAAGAAGTTTAATTGCTTCTTCTGTTTTAGGTTTGTTTATATGTTTGAGTTCTCTAGATTCCATATATGAGTGAGATCATCTAGTATTTCCTTTCATCTCTTCACTTATTTCATTAAGCATAATCACCTCCAGTTTCATCCATTTTTATACCAATGGACACAATATCATATATATATTTTTTATCACAAAGGAGTATTGCACGGACTATATCCTATAAGTTTTTTTTTTTTTCAGTTATCCATCAGTGGACATTTAGGCTGCTTCCACTCTTTGGCCATTGTAAATAATGCAGCTATGAACCTAGGGTTGGATATGTCCCTTCAAATCCATGATTCCCTGCCTAAGAGTAGTACTGCTGGGTCATAAGATATTGTCAGGCTAGCGATGTGCGAGAGAGAGATGACCCAGGAACCAAGCTCGTGGCGGTGAGGCAGTCCTAATCTTTATTTATGCGAGCGCCCCAGAGTCCGGCGGTAGTACACTTGGTTAAGCCATGTGGCGCAAACCCGCCCGCTTCTCCAGGTTGGAACAGGGAAGAGCCAAGTTGGAAACGGAAGTGGCTTGACAATACCATACATGGTTAGGAAAGGAGCAGAGAGAGGTGAAAAAGGTAGGAACTTCCTTAGCAACTGCTGCCAGGGTTTTAACTGGTAGGATTAATAATACCCTGCAGTCTTGAGAGTAGAAAAGGAATATATTAAATGAGCAGAATGGGTAGGGGAATAGGGTAGAGGACTTGTCATTTGTTAGACAAAGCAGAAGGTTGATAATGTAGATAATAAAAGGAGGGGCTATAGTATCAAGGAATGCAGAGTGGAGCAGGGGGAGTTGGCGTAATGTTTTAAGGAATGCCGGGCTCCTGGAGGCAGAAAAATGCAGGATGCTTTGTGAGGCAGGAAGTCTGATAAGAAAGGGAAACCTTTAGGGTCCTTGTGTCCTTCTTGTTCAACTTCTCGGTAGAGAGAGAGACTGACAGGATAGTCGCACCCCTCAGGTCAAGCCTTGCCAGGCTCTACTACATCCTCACAATTTTCCTACAGATATTTCCAGTTTTGTTTGCTTAAGATCTCTATACAATCTTCCAAAGGGGCTTCAGTAGTTTGCATTCCCACCGGCAGTGTAGTAGAGTCCTTGTTTCTCCACAACATTGTCAACAACTGTAGTTTCCTGTTTTGTTGATGTAGGCCATTCTCTCAAGTGTGAGGTGAAATCTCAGTGTAGTTTTAATTTGCATTTCTCTAATGATTGGTGAAGTGGAACGTTTCTTCACATATCTCCGAGCCATGTGTGTATCTCTTGAAAAATCTTTTTTTAACACCAAAACACTGCTCAGCTCTGGGTTATGTCGGTATCAGGGAATTGAACCTGTGACTTTTGAAGACTTGAGCATGAAATACTCTTTGCACGACAGTTATGCTATCTACCACTCAGGTCTTCTTCCCTTTTTTGAGCCATGTGATTTAATAGATGTTTGATATCAAATCATTGTTGGATGTGTGGTGTGCAAACATTCCTAGGATTTTTTGAATGCTACTCTGTCTCCTTGGTGAGCTTGAGTCAGGATTGTTTTTCTTTCTCTTTCTCTACTCCCCCTCTCTTTCTTTCCTTGTTTCTTCCTTTCTTTCCTTCTCTCTTTCTTTCTTTCTTTCTTTCTTTCTTTCTTTCGATTTGGGTACTAATGAGAGAGGGAGAAAAGAGCACCAGAGCTTTACTTTGGTGGATGCAGTAGCTGAAATTAAACTCGGGACCTCATGCTTATGTATCCAATGCTTTATCCATTATACCATTTTGTGGGATACCCATTATAGTACTTTTGACTCCTAAGTGGTTCATACTAAAAAACATGAAGAATGGAGGGGGGGTAGGACCTTGGTGCACGGGGCTAAGTACATGTGGCACAAAGCGCAAGGACCAGCATAAGGATCCCGGTACAAAGTGCAAGGACCTGTGCAAGGATTCCGGTTTAAGCCCCCTGCTCCCCACCTACAAGGGGTACGCTTCACAAGCAGTGAAGCAGGTCTGCAGGTGTTTGTCTTTCTCTCCCCCTTTCTGTCTTGCCCTCCTCTCTCCATTTCTCTCTGTCCTATCTAACAGTGATGGCATCAGTAACAATAATGACAACTACAACAGTGAAAAACAACAAGGGCAACAAAAGGGAAAATAAATAAATGAATATTTTAACAAGGAGAAAAAAATGGCCGCAGGAACAGTGGATTCATAGTGCAGGCTTGATCAAGCCCCATTGATAACCCTGAAGGCAATGAATAAATAAGAATATCTCAGTGTAGGACCCTGAAGAGAAATTGCACAGTGTAATGGTTTTAAAAGGAAGAATCTTTGTTGGGCTGTTCATCAGTTTCTACAGGTTTCCCGGTCAGTCCTGTCCATATGATACTAACCTGATGTCCTTCCTTCTTTTCTAGGTCATCGACATCTCCATGATCCTTGCAGAAGCCATCAGGAGAACTCACAATGGAGAATCCGTTTCCTATCTGTTCAACCATGTCCCTGAATGATAGTATAATTTCTGAGGAGTTTAAAAGATACAGTAAGCCCCATCCCTTTTTTCCGCTATTTGACTCCACCTGACCCCTTGTCTTCGTTTAAAAAGTTCAGCTTGCTCCAGTGTAGTTTACCCACAATGAGGTATTATATAACATTTCTCCTAAATTAGGGAAAGGCAGATTGAGACTAAGTGCTGGAATTTCCTATGGCATTGTCTCAGCTCAGTTGCAGTAAAGATTCAGAGGGCATTATGTAGAGGAGTTGTGTATGGGGAAGCTCAGATGATTTTTGCATGTAAATGCTTTAGGGTTTCCTTGGCTCAAAACTACTAGCTAGAAAGCAAACCCAATCCCCACTTTCCCACTTTCGACAAGTTCTGTAAGGTCTATGATAAATGACTACAGGAGCCCTGTTGTGTAGCCCCTGTTAGGCAGGAGCTGGCAACTCTCAGCTCAAATACCTCTCAGGCTAATGTCTGAGAGGAGATTGTACACAGTGCAGCAAATTCTTCTTGGGAGGAAAAAGCCTGATCCGTCACCCTCTGCTTGGGGACTGTGTTACATGGATTCTTCTTTGTACCCATTCCTTTCCATTTGGCTGGAATTTCAGCCATCTCACCCTTTTCCTGGCCAAATATCTCCTTGAGCCCAAATATTCATTGCTACCTTTGTCTTCTGGAAAGCAAAATTCTGCTAATCTCCAACATTTGTATGAGATGAGTCCTGTAGTGTATTCTCAGCCTATTACCACTGTGGTTGTAGGTTTTTAAGTGTTGGCATAGTGCCTTTTGATTAATTTAAGTATTTAATTTTTACCTTCTTGGGAATTATTTGGCCTCTCATGATCTGATATTTCTGTTAAAAAGATTATTACTGTCTTGTGTAGAAGTGACTAATAAAGTGTGTGTGATGATGAGTCTTATAATATACTGATATCTGTACTGGTCCTTCCAAAGATTTGGCTTGGGTGTCTTGCTATGATAGCTTTTGGTTGCATTGTTGAGTCAAGAAAAGACATTAGTGGGGGCTGGGCAGTAGCGCAGCAGGCTAAGCTCACATAGCATGAAGCGCAAGGACTGGTGTAGGGATCCTGGTTCCAGCCCCTGGCTCTCCACCTGCAGGAGTCACTTCACAAGCAGTGAAGCAGGTCTGCAGCTGTCCATCTTTCATGCCACCTCTCTGTCTTCTCTCGATTTCTCGCTGTCCTATCCAACAATAACAATGATAAACAACAAGGGCAACAGAAGGGAAAAAGCAGCCTCCAGGAGCAATGGATTCATACTGTAGGCACCGAGCCCCAGTGATAACCCTGGAGGAAAAAAAAAAGACAGTAACATTTTGAAATAAACATCAATTTCTGGGGTCCACTGAGACACAAATGAAATATAAATCTGGCGGTAGCGCAGCGGGTTAAGCGCACATGGCGCACAGCGCAAGGCCCGGCATAAGGATCCCAGTTCGAGCCCCTTGCTCCTCACCTGCAGGGGAGTCACTTCACAGGCGCTTTCTCCTCTCTGTCTCCCCTCCTCTCTCGATTTCTCTCTGTCCTATCCAAGGATAGCAACAACAATAGTAATAATTACCACAACAATGATTAAAAAAACGAGGGCAACAAAAGAGGAAAAAAAAGGTCTCTAGGAGCAGTGGATTCATGGTGCAGGCACTGAGCCCCAGCAATAACTCAGGAGGCTATATATATATATATAATTCTGTGCATTTAGGGTGAAAAATGCTTGCTGGATCTCTCATTCTTATTTCTGAAGTTACATAACATGGGAAGACTAGTCTCTATAACATTCCCATTGAATCAAATTTGGCAAATGTGACAATTCCCACTCACCAGGAAATAGATTTGGCATTTAATTTTCAGCACTTCTCATCAGAAACTATTTGGAAAAGAAAAATGTGCAAAACTTAAAAGGGAGTTAGAAAGCATTGTGGAAAAATTTTTTTTTAAGATTATGAGATCTGAGAGAACCAGCACCGGGGCATATGATATGGCTCAAACTGAGGACTTCATTGCTTGCTTTTTTTTTTTTTTGCCTCCAGGGTTATCGCTGGGGCTCAGTGGCTGCACTATGAATCCACTCCTCCTGGAGGCCATCCCCCCCTTTTGTTTTTTGTTGCCCTTGTTATTTATTGTTATTAATGTTCTTGTTATTGCTGTCATTGTTAGCTAGGACAGAGAGAGATGGGGAAGACAGAGGGGGAGAGAAAGATAGACACCTGCAGACCTGCTTCACCACTTATGAAGTGATTCCCCTGCAGGTGGGGAGCCGGGGGCGCGAACCGGGATCCTTAGGCTGGTCCTTGCGTTTTGCGCCACATGCACTTAACCCGCTGCGTTACTGCCCGGCGCCCTACATTGCCTTTTTTCCATGGCACTACTTCCCAGGTTGCCTAATGGATTTTAAACCCCTTTATAATGCAGTGCCTGGGAATGAGCCCAGAAACTTGTATTTGGACAGTACTGTTGAAATGCTGTGGGAAAAGCTACATGAAGCCAGTAACTTGCTGATTAACTAGTTCCTAATAGGCTATAAGGTTTTGAGTTATTCAGGTTATGCACATTATCCCATCTTTGAACTGCCTTGGTATAGGTCAATATTTAGTTCCCTGTGATTTTCTCAACATGTCATAAGCACCTCCACGTGTGCTCCATTTTTCTTCCAGTAGGAGAGATCTAAGTGTCCTGAATGACAAATGACTCTTGACTGGGACCGGGTGACAGGAACAGACCTGGTGGGGCTGAATGCCGTTGCCATCAGAGCAACTAACTACCTGTGGTAGCTGTAAAGTCTATTCTGAGTCAAAGGCCACCTTTCTGTCCACCTTATCTAGAGAAAAAAAAATTAGTTGGACCAAAGCTAAACTAGTCACTCCCCCAAGCGATTTCATCTGAAATTGGAGCAGCTGGTCTTTCCAGATTTGGAATAAAACTTTTTTTTCTTTTGCAGGGTTTATAAACTGCTCGTTTCTACCATGACCTTAAAGTTAAAGTAGATTAGAATCATGTGAAGTTTAAAAAGCACACCGGGTCCTTCCTTATTCACCCATCATGCCATTTCCCTCTTAATAGCTTTTTGGTTGTGAGGGGGAGGGGAAAGGGAAGTCCCCAGAAAAGAGTCTGGTTGCTGGTATTAACTCACACACGACAAAGAACTCTGAAAGGAAGCTCTTGCCATTGCTCCCAGGCCTACAGCATAAGAGATCACTGATGGAGCAGATGCCCTATTTGTGAAAGTCGTTGGGGCTGTGCCTCCACTCTTGAATCCAATCGACTGACTGGCTTCTGGAGTCTAGTGCATCAGCTGCCTCCACCTTTACCCTCATTTTCTTTCTTTCCCTGTCTTTTCTGTTTTATTTGATAGAACACAGAGAAGTCGAGAGCAGAAGGAGGAAATAGAAAGACACTTGTAGATCTGCTTCACTGCTCTGGAAGCTTCCCCCCACCTGCAGGTGGAACCAGGGGCTCTAACCTGGTTCCTTGAGCATGATGACACGTGTGCTCAACCATGTGCACTACCACCCAGTCCCTTTCACCCCTCCCCATTTCCACTTCTGCCAACTTTACTGCAGATCTGCCTGCACTACCCATTCTTATTCTTTTGCAACCTGTGTATATATAGTAAGACAGAAAGAGGTTTGAATACAGGGAGGTCAGATGTCTGGGGTTCTATAGCTATGTCAGGATGCAGTCCTCACCATCCCATGGTAACAGATCATCTCAGCTGCAAGTGGGAGGAGGGGGATTGGAATACACATAATTGTTGACCAGAATTACATTCAAGTTAACACAGTAAGTACATTGCTATCTCAAGGACTGACTAAACCACCTGTCTGTTATCTTTGGCCAACTATGGACTTAAACACTAGGTCTGTTTTCAAAGACTCAGCCTTTTGTAAATGAGTCTCCCCAAAATTGTTGGTACCCCCTGATGTTTTTGTCACAAGATCGTGGCTTATAGGCAAGGGTAGTTTATAGCTATGGATTCTTTGCTATGTTTGAGACCTGTTTTTCATTTGCAGAGCCTTATTTTGCTGGTCTCCTTATCTGAGGATAAAGCAACAGCTTGGGAAGTGGCTTTTTTAATTTTAATATTTTATTTATTCATGGGAGAGACAGAGAAAGAAAACCAGGGGCCGGGTGGTGGCATACCTGATTGAGCACACACGTTACAATGTACAAGGACCCGAGTTCAAACCCCCAGTCCCCACCTGCAGTGGGGAAAGCTTTGCAAGTGGTGAAGCAGGGCTGTAAGTGTCTCTGTGTCTCTCTTCCTCTCTATCACCCCCTTCCCCCTTGATTTCTGGCTGTCTCTATCCAATAAATAAAGATAATTTAAAAAATTCTAAAAAAGAAAGAGAACCAGACTTCAGTCTGGTACATGTGCTGCAGGGGATCAAACAAGGGACCTCATGCTTAGGGGTCCAAGGCTTCACCCACTGCACTGCCTTCCAGTCCATTTCTTGCTACTTCTTTCTCGTCAACAAATCTTTCAGCAAATTCAGAGAAAGTTACGTATCTGGTAGAGCACATGGATACATTCTCATGCTCCAGGGCATGGGTTCAAGCCCCACACCCCCAAATTGGGGTAGGAAAAAGCTTCATGAACAGTGAGGTGAGGCTACTTGTGTCTCCCTTTCCCTTTGACTCTCAATCTTCATTTAGAAATGGCCACCAGGAATGGTAGAGTTGTGTAGGCATCAAGCCGCAATGATAACCCTGGTCATAATAATAATAATAATGGATTATAAAGCAAATTCTCCCAATTATAGAATCTTAGGGACTGGGTGGTAGAATCCTTGGTAGAGCACATATATTATAATGTGCAGGGACCCAGGTTCTGCTGCAGAGGTCTCTCCAAACCTCCCCACATCCCTATCAATTTCTCTGCCTCAATCCAATAAATAAATAGCATATTTTTTAAGAAGGATCTAAATAATGGTGGGGATAAATAGCATAATGGTTATGCAAAGGGACTCTCATGCCTGAGGTTGCCGAAGTCTGAGGTTTAGTCCCCCGCACCACCAGAAACCAGAGCTGAGCAGTGCTCTGGTTAAAAAAAAAAAAAAAAAAAAAAAAAGTCCTAAATCATCTTTCAAAGTCATGTGGAATTTGTTGTAGAATAACTGCTTAGGGTATTTGGGGGCCCCTTCAGATCCCTTGTACTATATGCATGGTAGGGTTCTGCTCAACCTTGCCATTGGTTCTTGGGTTGTACTTCTGCAATGATGCAGCTGCCCAAGGTCTTCCTCAGAAGACCACTATGAAGAACCTATGTTTAAAAAAAAGGAGAGGGGAGTCGGGCAGTAGCGCAACAGCTTAAGTGCAGGTGGCGCAAAGCACAAGGATCAGCACAAGGATCCCAGTACCATTCCTTGGCTCCCCACCTGCAGGGGAGTCCCTTCACAAGCGGTGAAGCAGGTCTGCAGGTGTCTATCTTTCTCTCCCCCTCTCTGTCTTCCCCTCCTCTCTCCATTTCTCTCTGACCTATCCAACAACAACATCAATAACAACAATAATAACTACAATAAAACAACAAGGGTGACAAAAGGGAATAAATAAATAATTAAAAATAATTTAATTAAAAATAATTAAATATTAAAAAAGGGAGAGGTCAGGCAGTGGCACACCCAGTTAAGTGCACAAAGTATCAAGCACAAGGGCCCAGGTTCAAGCTCCCAGCTCCCTACCTGCAGGGGGGATGTTTCACAAGCAGCAAAGCAGATCTGCAGGTGTCTGTCTATCTCTCTCTCTCTCTGTTTTCCCCTCCCCATCTCTCTCAATTTCTCTCTGTCCTATACAATAAAATAGAAAGAAAAGGCAGGGGAGGTGGTGATGCACTTGGTTAAGCACACATAGTAGTGCAAGGACCCATACAAGGATCCCAGTTCGATCCCTCATTTCCCTACCTGTGGGGGACTGAGGTGGAGGTGAGTTGCTTCACAAGTCGTGAAGCATGGCTATAGGTGTCTGTCTTTCTATGTCCCCCTCTTTCAATTTCTGTCCTATCCAATTAAAATGGAAAAAAAATGGCCACCAGGAGCCGTGGATTCATAATGCTGGCACCGAGCCCCAGCGACAACCTTGGAGGCGAATGAATGAATGAATAAAAATGGAAAAAAAAAATGGTCACCAGGAGCAGGGGATTCATAGTGCTGGCACTAAGGCCTAGTAACCCTGGAAGCACACACACAGAGACAAAAAAGCAAACCTTATTTCCAAACTAAGATTAAATGTAAGATTAGATACTGTCAAAATCCAAAGGAAATTCCTGAAGTTCAGTGTCCCCGGAACAGAATGTCTTGAGATGGGGCGGAAGCCACCACAGTTTTCGTTTGAGTGTTTCTTCTTGTGGGGAAGGGCACACAAAATAAGTGAACAGCAAATAAGCAGCAGGCGGGGGCAGTGGTGGCACACCCAGCTGAGTATGTGTTACCATGTGCCAGGGCCTGGTTGAAGCCCCTTCCACTGTCCCCACTTGCAAGGAGAGAGCTTCAGGAGCAGTTGAAGCAGTGCTGCAGAACTCTGTCTACCTATTTCTCTATATCTCCCCTCTCAATTTCTCTCCTATCAAAAGAAAAAAATAAAAAGAAAAATGTTTTTACCAGAAGCTGTGGATTTTATCCTGTAGGCATTAAGTCCCAGTGATAACCCTGGTGGCAAGGAAAGGGGCAAGGAGAAGCAGTAATGGCCCTTTCCTTAAAGCTCCAGGAAGTTGCATTAGTCTAAAAAGATGGCCCATGGTAATGGCATAGTTGTTGCTCTCTCGGAGGCCCCTAAGACTGCCAAGGTTAAGTAAGGGCTTAAAGGGACTGACTTGTTTCTTTCTGATGGCCTTGCCCTTCCTGAGGCTGCTTAATAGTGTCAGCACAGAAGCCTCTGAGGATGTACTTTCTGACTACCACTTTCTTTTTTAAATTTCTTTATTGAGGAATTAATGTTTTACATTCAACAGTAAGTACAATAGTTTGTACATGCATAACGTTTTCCAGTTTTCCATATAACCGTACAACCTCCACTAGGTCCTCTGTCATCCTTCTTGGATCTGTATTCTCCCCACCAGAGTCTTTTACTTTGGTGCAATACGCCAATTACAGTTTTGTTTTGTTTTGTTTTTACCCCTCCTGGGTTATCGCTAGGGTTCAGTGCCTGCACTACAAATCCATTGCTCCTGGAGACCACTTCCCCATTGTGTTGTCCTTGTTGTTATTGTTGTCATTGCTGTTGTTGGATAGGACAGAGAAATGGAGAGAGGAGGGGAAGAAAGAGGGGGAGATAAAAACAGACACTTGCAGACCTGCCTCATAAGTGGTGAAGCGACCCCCCCCATGGAGAGCCGGGGCTCGAACCATGATTCTTGCTCTTTGTGCCATGTGCACATAATCTGCTGTGCCACTGCCTGGTGTCCCCCACCCTATACCACTTTCTTTTTTAAATATTTTATTTATTTATGAGAAAGATAGGAGAAGAGAGAAAGAACCAGACATCACTGGCACATGTGCTGCCGGGGATCAAACTCCGGACCTCATGCTTGAGAGTCCAAAGCTTTACCACTGCGCCACCTCCCGGACCACCCCATACCACTTTCTATACTGCTCTTCCCAACTGCTTCTGCCTAGAAGCCTGGGTGTCTTTCATGTTACTTGTTCTTAGTGTAGGCGTAGGGGACCCGATTGGATGACGAGACATGAGGCATTGGACAGGGTGGGCGAAGATATCTGCGTATATTGGCAAGTCCGGTCGAGTGTAGACGTGGGAAATGAACTTAGATGATGCCGCATCCCGACAAATATCTGGCGGGGCGATGTTGCTAAGAACTGGAAGCCATGGAACCAGGGTGGAATGGATGGTTCCAGAAATTATCCTCATGGAGGAATATAATTTGGAATCGACCAAGTGGACATGGGGGCTACAGAACCATCCTGGGGCACAGTATTCTGCAGTAGAATAGCATAATGCCAGAGATGATGATCGTAGTGTGGAAGCGCTCGCACCCCATGAGGAGCTGGCCAGTCTTGCAATGATGTTATTCCTCGCGCCCACCTTTGCTGCAGCTTTTATGAGATGTTCGTGAAATGACAGAGTGCGATCGAGAGTAACGCCAAGATAGACTGGCTGGGCTTCGTGCCGGATTCTCGTATCGTCAAGCTGCACAGTAAGTTCATGCGAGGCCGAGGCATGGTGTAGAAGGAAAACAGATGATACTGTTTTTACAGTGCTAGGGATTAGTCGCCATTTTTTACAGTAATCAGATATCAGAGACATGTCTTTCGTGAGTGTTTCCTCGAGGATGTCAAACTTGGATGCCTGAGTTGCACAGCAGATGTCATCGGTGTAGATGAACTTCCTTGAAGAAGTTTCTGGGAGGTCACTGATGTAAATATTAAATAGCGTAGGAGCCAGAACAGAGCCCTGGGGGAGGCCACTTGAGACAGGTCTCCATCTGCTAGCCTTGTCACCCAGATGCACCCGGAATCTTCTGTTTTGGAGAAGAAACGATATAGTGTTGGCCACCCATGGAGGCAGGCATCTTGAGATCTTGACTAGGAGACCACGGTGCCAGACTGTGTCATAGGCTGCTGTGAGATCAACAAAGACAGCACACGTCTTTAAATTCTTCTGGAATCCATTTTCAATGTAAGTTGAGAGGGTCAGGACTTGTTCGCAGGTAGATCTTCCTGGGTAGAAACCAGCTAGGGCGGGTGATAGGAATTTCTCTGTAAGATGAGAAATACGTGACAGAAGCAGCCTCTCAAGGAATTTGTAACACACGGAGAGGAGAGAAATTGGTCTATAGCTGGCAGCTAGTGTTGGGTCTTTCTTTGGTTTCAAAACTGCTATTATCTTCACACGACGCCAAATTTTGGGCATACATTCGGATTCCAAGATGTGGGACAGGAATGTAGTGAGCCACTTCTATGCCGCGGGGCCCAAGTTAAGGATGATGTTATCATAGCCAGCAGCCGTTCCCGGTTTAACCCTCTTCAAAGCGTCTTCCAGTTCAGACAGTGTAAAGGGAGAGAGTTTTGGAGATGGACAAGATAAATGGAAGTGGGATGACCACTCATGGGAAATTTCTCCTTTCCAGACTGGGTCGATCTTAGCACATCCAACTTGAGTTAGGTGACTGGCCACTGAGTTTGAAGATATGGGAGGATGGGAGATGGGAGAGGGTTGGCTACCGATACCCAGACTATGAAGAAGCTTCCAGGCCTTCCTACTTGAGTGGTTTAAGTTCAGTCTTTCTGTGAGTTGTTGCCAGCGGGCTTCGCGTGCTGCATCCAGGGAGGCAATGAGATGGTCAGCCACATCTGGGTCGCCCGACTCATCATACTGCTTTAGTAGTTGCTCACATTCAGCATCAAGGCAATGCGTATAGTTAGCACGTCTCCCACGAGGAATAGCTTGGGAAGCTGCTTTGAAGACGGCTTGGCGGAAGCGCCTGTAGGAATCTTCAGAGGGGATAGAGTTAATTGGAATTGCAGGAATAGATTTGTTGGAAAGATCACTGAACAGACGCCAGTTTGCTTTCCGAAAGTTCCATCTTAGTTTCTCCGAGCACAGAATCAGTGGGAGTTGGAGACCAATGTGGATGATAGCTGGGCGGTGATGACTGTGCAGGAAGATCTTGAGAATTTGTCTCATAGCGGGAAAGGATTGGCCGTTGACTGAAGGCAGTTGACTGAACTTCTCTGTTCCAGACTCTTGGAAACAGAGTTGGCAGTCAGCTGTGGTAAAGAACAAACACCTCTTCACAGACCCCTGCAAGCGTTAACCCGGCTTTGACCTACCACGTTATGATTGGGCCCTCCTCAGTCGCTATCGAACAGGCCATGGCCGGTTTGCCGCTATGTTCCATCACTGGGGAGGCAGAGATGACCCGAATTCCCCCTGTGGCTACAGACAGACTATGACCCACATAGTCAACGACTGCCACCTCTCCAGATTCAAAGGAGGTCTCGAAACTTTACATCAGGCTCAGCCTGACGCTGTTGACTGGCTACGGAAGAAGGGCAAACGCTAGAAGTAGAGGAAGAGCTTGTTCTTAAACATCTCTTGCCATGAAGCCTCTTAGTCCCTCCCTCCCTCCATTGTTTTTCATATTCATTAGTGAGAATAATAACCAGAGTATCATTCTGACCAATACAGAAATGGAGTCTGAATCTCAGTCTTGGGACCTCAAGCTGAGTCTTAACATCTTATGCATTGTGCTACTGTTAGATGCAGTAGTTTTAAAGTTTTAAGTATAGTTGCTTTTCTGCTTATTGTGAGATGGAAAATTCCTTTCCCTTTCCTCTAGAAACAGGACCTAATCAGTAAGCCACTGGTTGTTTACCAAGCAACAGTAAGCCACCGGTTGTTTACCAAGCATCAGTAAGCCAACGGTAGTTTACCAAGACCCTGCAAAGAGGCAAGGCTTATCACAGCCTTTGCACAAGTAAACTATCTTCTAGGAAGGGGCAGCTGATGGCAGGAGGATGTGGTGCCCCTACCTGGCTATATTCTATTGGATGTGTGATTTTGCAAAGTTTGAAACTAGCCCACGCTTTGCTTTGAATGGATCATGCTTTTGCTAAGTTTGAAATGATTGGATTTTGCGTTTTCTATAGCCTGTTATTGGATATAGGTTGATAAGGTGATGTGTCCCCCCCCCCCCCCCGAGTATAGTCAGAATGCCTATAAATTGTGTGGTTTGAGCCTTGTTCGGGATCGAGCTGGTGGACTGCTGTCAGTCACCTCTCGGCCTGGATTCAAATTCGTGAATAAACATCTTTTGCTTCCTTGTAGTGGATGGTGGTTTGATTTTAGCTCACTAACATTTGGAGGCCTCAGCGAGATCTCCTCGAATGATCGAGGATTCCTGAGGACACCCTTACCGGGTCCGGATCCAAGGAAGCCTTGGAAGCCTTTGCCCGGCGCCGCTAAGTCAGGCCTGATTTTTTTTTTTTTTTTTTTTTTGTGCACGGTACCGTTTGTGTGTCCCCGTGGGGCCTGGGGGTCTGTGGATTGTGGGACGCTGCGTTGAAATCCCAGACCACAGCAATGGGAAGTGAAGACTTCCTGGCTGCTTGGGTCCGGGATCTGAAACAGGGTGCTGATGAGGATCTGAAACAGGGTCCGAGAGTCAGGGTCTGAAATAGGGCCCTGAAGAATGTGTATATCTGGGTGAGGCCCAGGACTGAGGTTTGACGGATTGTAGGGCTGCGGACTGACAGGTCAGGCACCAGCACCTTACCAGGACAGGCGCTGGTTCGACGGTATTGCAGCCGCCAACTCAGACCCCTCACTCAGTCAGGGGTCTGAGGTCAGGCGCAGGTTCGACAGTATTGCAGCCGCCAACAAGGGCTGCAACGTGTTGTTGAGCGCAGGCCGCGGAGAAGAGAAAGAGGAGGGGTCCGGAGCGAAGAGGAAACACAAATCTTTATTTGCGCTGGCACCTCAGAGTTGGGTGCTAGAGAAGCAGGTTGGGCCACGTGGAGGTAGCGAAAATAGCCGCCTCTCACAGGAACCTTTCCTGCGTCTGAACACTGGAGTGAAGCGCTGGCAAGAGAGCAAGGTGCAGAAGAAGAAAGGCTTCTATAGGAGCAGCTTTCGTGAGAATGGGAAGGAGGAGTAGTAACCATAGCACTCCAGGATAGGATGATAACTCTCGTGAGAATGGGAAGGGGGAGGAGTAACCAAAGCACTCCAAATGTCGCGGGGATATAGACAATGTCCTGAGGGCATAACATGGCAGAACAGGCACTCCGAGAATGTCCCAACTCTCACGGGCACTAGTAGGCTGAGGGGAAAACATGGCAGATGTGAATGCATCTGCACAATTTCCCAGCATCTCCCCCTTTCCTTTTATCTAATGCCTAGGGCAACAGTGTGTAAAGTCTGTGAACTACTCAGGGTCAGTCTATGAAAAATCAGCAACGTGAAGGGAAGAAAGCTGCTGTAAAATTGTCTAAAGTGTCCAAAGGGTATAACCAGCAAGTTCGATAAAAGTCTCAGTCCAAAGTAGGCGACTAGGGGGATGAAATGCTGCATGAGGAAGGTCAGCCTCTGGAATTCTGCTTTTCTGTAGAAAGTGAGCTGGAACCGCCATAACGTGACAGGTCAAAGCAAAAGCAAGAAAGGTAGACAGGCAGTAAAAAGGTTCTGTCCTTGGAGTCTGTGAACTAGGTTCTTCAGAACGCATTAGGTGACATCTAGGGTTTCAGGGGGGTGTGCCACTGTAGTCGTGCCATCTAGTGGGTGATGTCAGGGTGTGCAGGGGTCCAGATGTTTTTTTCTGGAATTCCTGTGGAAGAAACACAATCTGCTTCTCGTGTTTAGCAGGGCATCTGATTTGAATGCTTTATAGAAAAAGAGGTTTGGCGCCTTGACCAACTGAGTATTGGGACATGTATCTTTCCTATTCATTTATGATTATATTTTATATTATTTGTCTTGGTAGTCAACCGTTATCTGGAAGGTCCTGGGTGATTCATGGGGAAAAAGAACTTATCTTTTAACAAAGACTCTAAGTTGTAGGGAAGCAGGAACTATCTTATCCCTCTTTTGTATTTTGCGTTTTGTTGCCCTAGTTGTTTTATTGTTGTAATTATATTGTTGTTATTACTGATATTGTGGTCATTGGATAGAACAGACAGAAATGGAGAGAGGAGGGGAAGACAGGGGGAGAGAAAGACACCTGTAGACCTGCTTCACCGCCCGTGAAGTGATTCCCCTGCAGGTGAGGAGCTGGGGGCTCAAACTGGGATCCTCAAGCCAGTTCTTGCACTTAGCGCCACCTGTGCTAAACCTGTTGCGCCACCGCCCGATTCCCAGGAACTATATTTTAACATAAATTATGGCCATACCAATGGCAACCTTGAAGGCACATGTGGCTCCCCACATGTCCCCCTGTGTTATATCATGTTTTGATGTTTGACGGACTTTGTTTTGTGGCAGGGTGGACTGTGCCTGTCTTAGGTTGGGGATCAGCCTTCCGTCTTACCCGTCATTTCAGCTCAGTGGAGATTCTCAATTTATTGAGACCAGGGCTGGTGATAATACGGCTACTCCTAAGCTAAAATTCCTTAAGGCTCCGTGAGGGGCCCGGCCAGGCGAGCACAGCTGATTGCCTGTCCCCCCCACAGGGGGGACAGTTCTTTTTCCAATTTCTAATAAATTTTTTTGAATCTGTGTTTGTGTGTCCATGTAGTTAAGCGCCCAGCAAGCTGTAGTCCTCAATGACTGAGGCTCTGTGCAACCCCAGTAAAGGAGAAGGTCCTGAGTGGACACCCTTTGGTTTAGTTGTTAAAGTGCGGGGAGTGAGAGGGATTGTGAAAGTGTATGGTGCGGGTAAGGACAAGAGTGAAAGGGGTCCTGGGGTTGATTGCTGGAGGCAGTTTTGTACTGTTTGTCTTTCTTTTGTCTCATTTTGACGAAAAGATGGGGCAGAGTCAGTCCAATTACTGCCAAGTCACCCCCCCTTGAATGTTTAAGAATTTTTCAGATTTCTCGAAGAGAGCCGCTGGTTACAGAGCCCAGGGGGATGCCTTCACACTGAGGAAGTTCTGTGAAAGGGAGTGGCCAACCTTTAAGGTCAGCTGGCCTGAGACGGGGACTGGGAAAGTGGGCGGAAGTGCACGGTGTGATCTTTGGGGACCCTGGGCACCCAGACCAGATGCCATACATTGAGATCTGGATGGGTATTGTTCAGGACCAGCCAAAGTACTTGCGGGAGTGCCGGGGGTGACCCCAGAGGGAAGGAGAAGGCTAAGAGCAGATCGAGAGTGTTTGTGGTCGAGAGTAAGCAAAGAGGCAGGCTTCCCAGGAGAGCTACCGCTCCCGTCCTCCCCGGAGGCCACGAATCCCCTCCGCGACTAAGGAAGTGGAGGAACGAGACCCCTCCTCCTTATGCCGGCTCCCCAAGGGACACAGCCCCTGAGGGGACCCTCCAGGTGCCTGATTCCACCTCTGGGTCCCCACCAGGAGTTCTGAGCCCACCTCATACTAGAGCAGGGACTTCTTTTGGATCAGGGCCTGCGCAGGTCGGGACTTTTCCTTTGCGGGAAGTAGGGGAATTAGATGTAGGAGGACGGCCACTGAGGACTTACGTCCCCTTTAGCACTTCTGATTTGTACAATTGGAAGAACCAGAACCCTCCTTTTTCTGAGGACCCAGAGGGGGTGGCAACCCTACTTGAGTCAGTTTTTTATACTCATCAACCCACTTGGGATGATTGTCAGCAACTGCTGAATACCCTATTCACCCTAGAGGAAAGGGAGAGAATCAAATTAGAGGGAAAGAAGCAGGTCCTGGTTTACAGGGGAGAACCTGCCACTGACCAGGACGTGGTGGAGGAGGTATTCCCCCAATCCCGACCAAAGTGGGACCCCAACACGAGCGCCGGTTATGAGGCCCTCACCAGGTACCGCCAGACTCTATTAAGGAGTATCCAAGCCGCAGCCCGGAAACCCACTAATTTATCTGAGGTGACCGAGTGTAGGCAGGGCACAGACGAGGGTCCGACTGCCTTTTTGGAGAGGTTATGCCAGGTGTATCAGACCTGGACGACCATAGATCCCAAAGCCCTGGAGAATGCACAGGCAGTCACCCTCCAGTTTGTGGCCCAATCAGCCCCCGACATTAGACAGAAGTTACAGAAGTTAGAAGGCTTTGAGGGGAAGTCTGTCTCTGAATTGTTGGCAGTAGCCCAGAAAGTTCTTGAAAATAGGGAAGACCCGGCGAAAGCCACTTTAGAATTGAACAAGAAGATGGCAAAGGTCCTCCTGGCCAGGGAAACAGGACGTAGGGAGGACAGAAGAGGACCCAAGAGAGAGAGAGAGGGCAGATAAAAGGCAGAGGTGAGCCCCTTGGAGGGCAAGGAAGGAATCAGTGTGCATTGTGTAAGGAAGAGGGGCACTGGAAGAAGGAATTCCCAAAGCTGAGGGAAGAAGAAAGAAGAAGGAAGGAGGAAGCACCTCTGCTGCTTGAATTGGCTTGAGGAAGTCAAGGCTCCTCCAAACCCCGGGAGCCTAGGGTAAAACTCTCGGTAGGGGGAAAATTAATTGACTTTTTGGTGGATACCGGGGCCACCCATTCAGTACTTCAGCAACCAATTGGACCCACTGGGAAAGACAAGGTTAAAATGATAGGGGCCACCGGGGAAGCAAAGAGTTATCCAAAGTCCATAGGACGGATCGCTGGGCCCGGTCTAGAGACCATCACCCACTCCTTCCTGGTAATTCCTGAATGTCCTAAGCCACTGCTGGGGAGGGATCTCCTACAGAAACTACAGGCCACCATTTCCTTTGATGCCAACGATGGACCAACAGTATAAGCAGGCGGGCGGATCTTGCTTACCATGCCCACAAAGGAAGAATACCGCCTCTAAGAAACCCCAAAGGATGCAGGTAATCAGGACTTGTTAGCACTGTGGAAGCAGGAAATCCCGAGAGTATGGGCCAACCGCCCAGGGCTGGCTAAGCATGTGACTCCCATAGTAGTCCAACTAATCAGTTCAGCTACCCCGGTCCGCGTCCCACAGTACCCCATGAGTTGGGAGGCCCAGGATGGTATCAGGAGTCATATTCGACGCCTGAGGGAGGCTGGCATCTTGGTACCCTGCAAATCGGCATGGAGCACACCCCTCCTTCCTGTTCGAAAGCCTGGGACGAATGACTTCAGACCGGTGCAGGACCTGCATGAGGTAAACAAGAGGGTAGAGACTATTCATCCTACAGTCCCCAACCCCTACACTCTCCTCAGTCTCCTGCCTCCCGATCGAACATGGTACAGTGTCTTGGATTTGAAGGATGCTTTCTTCAGTCTTCCCCTAACCCCACAGAGTCAGCCTATCTTTGTCTTTGAATGGACAGACCCCGAAGAAGGTGAGTCAGGACAATTAACTTGGACCCGACTTCCCCAAGGTTTAAAGAACTCTTCCACCTTGTTCGATGAAGCTCTTAGCAAAGACTTGCTGGCATTCCGAGGTGAACACACCAGTGCAGCCTTCTGCAGTATGTGGATGACCTGCTCGTTGCTGCCCCCTCTAGGAAGGACTGGGAAACAGCAACCAGAGATCTGCTCGAGGTACTGGGAAACTTGGGGTACAGGGTATCCACCAAAAAGGCTCAGTTGTGTACTCAGGCAGTAACCTACCTCGGCTATCAGATCAAGGAGGAGCAACAAGGCTTGTCTGAGGGAAGGATCCAGGCCGTCTTGAAGATCCCGACCCCCACTTCAAAGAGACAGGTCCGAGATTTCTTGGGAGCGGTGGGCTACTGTAGGCTATGGATCTCAGGGTTCGCCGAGCTAGCAAAACCCCTCTACACTGCCACCGGCGGAGGCGATACACCTTTGAGATGGACTGAGACAGAGGAAAGGGCTTTCCAGGCACTGAAGAAATCTCTGGTGAGTGCCCCCGCCTTGAGTCCCCCTGATCTTAACAAACCGTTCCAGCTATTTGTAGCAGAAAGTGCCGGTGTGGCTAAGGGGTACTCACTGAAACTCTGGGACCCTGGAAGACGCCTGTTGCCTACCTGTCTAAACAGTTAGACCCAGTAACAGCAGGTTGGCCGGGGTGCTTGAGGACAGTGGCAGCAGCTGCCCTACTGGTGAAAGAGACTACCAAGCTGACTTTTGGGCAGACCCTAGAAATTGCCACGGCCCACAACCTGACCAGCCTACTTCACTGCCCTCCGGACCGGTGGATGACCAACTCTCGGGTCACCCATTATCAGGTACTGTTGCTGGACCCACCTCGCATTACTTTTAAGCAGACTGCAGCTTTAAATCCAGCCACCCTGCTCCCCAACCCAGAAGAAGATGTCACCCATGATTGTAGAGAAATCTTGGAAGCCCTGACCTCGTTGAGAGCTGACCTGACTGACGTCCCACTGCCGAATGCACAGGGAACCCTCTACATGGATGGAAGCAGCTTTATGGAGGACAGTGTATGGTACGTGGGTGCCATGGTAGTCACAAGCCCGGAGGGCCTGTGGGCTGAATCTTTGCCACGAGGGACATCAGCTCAAAAGGCGGAGCTGATCGCCCTCACTCAAGCACTCAAGTCGGGAGCAGGGAAGAAGGTGAATATATATTCCGACAGCAGGTATGCCTTTGCCACTGTCCATCATCATGGGGCTCTGTACCAAGAGAGAGGATTGCTGAAAGCTGGAGGAAAAGCTATCAAGCATGCCCAGGAAATACTAGCCCTGCTAGCGGCTGTTTGGGGGCCAGAGAAAGTTGCTGTCATCCACTCTAAGGGACATCAGAAAGATGACTCCGAATTCTGTCTCGCGAGGCAACCGGCTGGCAGACCGGGAGGCGGCCCAAAGACTAGTGGGGACCCAGGCCCAGTTGCTGGTGGCCACACCAGAAGAAATTACCAAAGAGAAGAGACCTGAGTATTCCAAACAAGAAGAGAAGCTGAGCCGGAAGCTTGGGGGAAGACCCAACGAGGAAGGTTGGATCATCCTCCCGGATGAGAGAATTCTACTGCCCCAGTCACTGGGAAGACAGGTGGTCATTCGGACGCACCAAGATACCCACTTGGGGGGAAACAAATTAACTGAGTTGATCAGTAAATTCTATCTGATTGTTGTTTGGCATAGAATCTCCCAGAGTGTGGCAGGCCGCTGTGTTACGTCTGCCAGAGTCAACGCTAATCCAGTGCAAGTGAAGGAACCCGGAACCCGATGGCAAGGAGAGGAACCTGGAGAACACTGGGAACTAGACTTCACCGAGATGCCTGGAACTCGAGGAGGATATAAGTATCTCTTAGTCATGATAGATACCTTTTCAGGATGGGCTGAAGCTTTCCCAACTAAGAAAGAGACTTGCCAGGTAGTGGTGAAACAATCGGTCTTTGAAATTATCCCCAGGTTTGGGCTCCCTTATGCACTGGGGTCTGATAACGGCCTGGCATTCATTGCCAAGGTCACCCAACAATTGGCTGAAACTTTAAAAATTAAGTGGAAGTTACATTGCATTTACCGCCCCCAGAGTTCGGGGCAAGTAGAAAGAATGAATAGGACTATTAAAGAAAGTTTAACCAAGTTAAAAATAGAGACTGGCGGGGACTGGATTTCTCTTTTACCCTTTGCTTTGCTTAGAAGTAGGAATACCCCATGCGTGTCTGGATTCACCCCTTTTGAAATTATGTATGGCAAACAACCAACCCTGTAACCAGGGTTGAGGCTGTGAAATTGGCTGAGGTGTCGCATGGCAGTCTCCTTAAGTCTTTACAGGCCTTACAGGTGGTGCAAGGGAAGGCCAGAGCCACTGTCCGGGTTGCAAAGCCTGGAACCCGGAGAGAGGAGAGCTGAGACCGAGCCCCCCTGTTTGAGCCTGGTGACTCTGTACTGGTAAAGAAGCTGCATCCCAACCACCTTGAGGCCCGGTGGGAAGGACCATACACCGTGACCCTGAGTACACCGACTGCCATACACCGTGACCCTGAGTACACCGACTGCCGCAAAGGTCGCAGGGAAGCGCCACTGGATTCATCACACTCGCCTGAAGAGATCCATTGTTGACCCACCGGGAGCAGAGGACCTAAGAGGATGGCGTGCCATGCCTACCAGAGACCCAATGAAGGTCCGGCTGGTCTCCTGTTAACTCTTGCGCTTTTGCTCTGCTCCGGCTTGACCTCTCACGCCACTCATCCCCAGGTGTCTCCACTGATCATGTGGGAACTATCAAATAAGGAAGGGAAAGTGATTGCCAGCCAGGCAACCACTGGGCAGCCTATATTCTCTTTTGATTTGTGTGATTTGTTTGGTGCAAACTGGTCCAGTGCAAACTTGTCCTGCCAGGTTTCTTCGGACAGAGAGTGTGGCTCCTACGCCCTAGAGAGTCGCCTTTGGGACAGACCCTACTACGTCTGCCCCAGGGTAGACCGCCCCAGCGAGTGCAGAGGAGAGACATACTTTTTCTGTGGACTAAGGGGAGAATGCTTGACAGCATCTCCGCTGAGGGACAGAGATAAACATTTGAAGGTTTCAAGAGTATTTCACCCAGGCGCCCCACCTGAACCGGGTACCTGCAACATAGGGGACTGTAACCCTATGGAAGTGAAGGTTAAGACTTGGTATGAAACTGACTCCGGGGTGAACGGGAGGATGTGGGGCATCCGGATAGCATTCACAGGGAAAGACTCTAGTGTGCTATTCACTATCCGACTGCAGATGCTGCCATGGACTCAAAATCCTATTGCACCATTGAGACCAATCATCTTAGATAAGGACCCCCGACCAACATCGTCCCTGTCCTCAGGGACAGAGAGAAAGAATGGAACTGATACTAATAGAACTGACACTAAACCCAATGGCACTAGGCCAACTGACATGGACTCAAAATCCTATTGCACCATTGAGACCAATCATCTTAGATAAGGACCCTCGACCAACATCGTCCCTGTCCTCAGGGACAGAGAGAAAGAATGGAACTGATACTAATAGAACTGACACTAAACCCAATGGCACTAGGCCAACTGACATCGAGCCCCTGCATCCCAGGGTGAAGTCATTAGTAGAGACTGTGGAGTTAATGTATCATCTCTTGAATGAGTCTAACCCCAACATAACTAGAGACTGCTGGCTGTGTTTACACCCTAAGCCTACTTATTATATAGGTGTGGCTGCTTCTGCTGGGATAGGTAGCCAGAAGGGGGACATCAGGAAACTGACTCTATCCTCTGGCAACTCTAAAGGCCCGGAGTGTAAGTGGGGAGTGCAGCCTCACCTGACCTTGGGGGATATTCAGGGAAAAGGAACTTGTATTGCCACAGCCAGTTATAAACTGGACTCCTCCCCGTATAGGGGCAATTGCAACCAGACCATTAGAGTTAGTAAAACCGAGTGGGCCGTTCTCCTCAAGTCCCCCGAGGGAACCTGGTGGGCTTGCACTTCAGGCATGTCTCCCTGTATTACCCCTTATGGAATGAGTAAGGAGGACCTCTGCGTTTTGACCCACATTCTGCCACATTTGTACTATTCCCATGGTGAGGTAGGGTGGGCGTACCTTGAACGGCGAGGGAAGGAACACCTTGGACCAATAAGAAGGAAGCACACCCCAGTAGTGGTCCTCCTACTTGTGGGGGCAGGAATAGCAGGGTCAATAGCAATAGGCGTTACGGCCTTAACCAAAGAGACCACTCTAGTACAATTAGACACTCAGATCACTCAGGATATGACGACACTAGAGGGCACCATCGAATCCCTTGAAGGGTCGCTGTCATCCTTGGTCGAGGTGGTCCTGCAGAACCGTAGGGGTCTTGATTTGCTGTTCATGAAACAGGGAGAATTGTGTGTGGCCCTAAATGAGGCTTGTTGCTTTTATGCTGACCACTCGGGGATGATAAGGGAGACTTTAAGTGAAGTGAACAAAACAATAGAGGACAGGGGCAACCACCTGAAGGAGCTGAGCAACTGGGGCAACTGGTTTACAAACTTATTCTTCTGGCCCCCTTGCTTGACGACACTGGTCAGCTCCTTGGCAGGGCCCTGATCACCTTACTCCTACTCTTTACCCTAGGACCCTGTCTATTAAGATCATTGATCTCCCTGATCAGGAGACAATCTGAGAAGGTAATGGTCCTTAGGACACAGTATATAGAAGCTTATACAGAGGAAGAGGAAGAAGATGAAACAAAGATTTGATTCTTAGCTAAGACTAGTGGGGAATGTTAGATGCAGTAGTTTTAAAGTTTTAAGTATAGTTGCTTTTCTGCTTAGTGTGAGATGGAAAATTCCTTGTCCTTTCCTCTAGAAACAGGACCTAATCAGTAAGCCACCAGTTGTTTCCCAAGCATCAGTAAGCCACCGGTAGTTTACCAAGACCCCGCAAACAGGCAAGGCTTATCAGGGCCTTTGCACAAGGAAATTATCTTCTAGGAAGGGGCAGCTGATGGCAGGAGGATGTGGTGCCCCTACCTGGCTATATTCTATTGGTTGTGTGATTTTGCAATGTTTGAAACTAGCCCGTGCTTTGCTTTGAATGGATCATGCTTTTGCTAAGTTTGAAATGATTGGATTTTGCGTTTTCTATAGCCTGTTATTGGATATAGGTTGATAAGGTGATGTGTTCCCCCTCCCTGAGTATAGTCTGAATGCCTATAAATTGTGTGGTTTGAGCCTTGTTCGGGGTCAAGCTGGTGGACTGCTGTCAGTCACCTCTCGGCCTGGATTCGAATTCGTGAATAAACGTCTTTTGCTTCCTTGCAGTGGATGGTGGTTTGATTTTAGCTCGCTAACACCTACCACTCCAACTTCTCGCGGCCCTTTGTTCCCTTGTTTGTTTGGGTTTTCTTCAGTTTCATCACAGTAATGTCACTCACACCATGCGGTCTGGGATCAGGGTAAATAGAAACCCAAGACAGCCAAGCCTAATGAAGCATTTTGCCTGGGCAACACACTAAGTAGAGATCAGGGAAAGCCCTGACACGGAAGTCTGGAGCTAACTTCAGCCATCACCTCCACATTCTAGAGGTGGAGTTTCTGGTCACACACTGCATGAGGACTTGGTGCATGAGGAGCTGCAGGGAGCAGGTGTGTGTGTGTGTGTGTGTGTGTGTGTGTGTGTGTGTGTGTGTGTGTGTGTGTGTGTGTGTGTGTGGAGGTGGAGGCCTTGATGCAGTTGTTTCCAGGTGTGTGGCTGCTAAGCTGCTTTTAGCTGTGGACTACTGCTACTCCTGTCCCTTCCTGCAGCCACCAGCTAGCCCACAGGGTCTGTCACTGTCACACTGCTGCTACTCCTGTCCCTTCCTGCAGCCACCAGGGATGCCAATCCCCAGCTGGTGGGAAGGACACTGGGGAAACGGCTGAGGACTCCAGGAGTGGTATAGTTGGGACTGCAGCCTTATCACACATCTGGCCCCCTTCCCCTTTCTGTGTCTCCAAAACAGCATCAATAGCGACCCCATGATACCCAAGTCCCACTGTGAGCAGAGAGGAGAGTGAACAGAGTACTAGTGCACAGCCCCCGGCTTTTCCACTAAACAAGTACTGTGTACAATGTTGGAAACACAGAAGCCAGCCTCCAATAATTCTAATCCCCAGGGTGCTCGCATTTAGGGAAAACGGGATAATTTAGGAAGTGATTACAAGTAGGTTTGGTAAGTACTATTTTGAATGGAATGTTAAAAAGGCCATCTCAGCCAGTGTAAGGCTGAGGTAAGACTTCCTGGTGAAAATGGTTGTCAGGGACTGGGGCATAGCTCACTAGGTAAAGCATATGTATTTGTGAGGCTCTGGGTTCAAACCCAAGTACACCATAGGAATGCCCCAGCACTAAGGGAAGCTATCAGAGGTGGAGCAGGGCTATGGTGTCTTAATGCTCTCGGTCTCTGGTCTCTGTCTGAATCACAAAGTAAAATATAACAACCCATGCATATGTCACATATGTGTCAGGCTCCAGCACCACACACACAAAAGTATTATTTTGACTTTTTTTGTTTGTTTGTTTAATGGGCCAGGCAATGGCATGCCTAGCTGAGTACACAAGTTGCCATGTACAAGGACCTGGGTTCAAGCCCCGAGTCCCTATCTTGAGCTGTGAAGCTGTTCTGCAGGTGTTTCTCTTTCTCTCCCCTTCGATATCTCTCCTCCCTTAATTTCTCTCTGTCATATCAAATAAAATAAATGTTAAAATTACTAATGAGAAGGCAAGAGTGCACCAGAGCATCACTCTAGCACATGTGATACTAGGGTTTGAAGTTGAACCTCCAATGCCACTATCAACTGCACCATCTCCTGGGACACCATTTTGACTTTTAAAGCAGTTGATTCAAAGTTGACCAAGGAGGTAGTATGCAGAATATTTCTAGCAGATGGAACAGTATGTGTTTACCTGGGACCTCAAAAGAATGTGATTGAGCTATGAACTTTGGGGAAGGATAGAGGAAACATAATGAGGGCTGGTGAGACTACATCACAAAGGATTTTTATTTGCTTTTGTTAGTGAACTAATATTGGTTTGTTTACAAGATTATAAGATGACAGCTGTATAGATCCACATCCATCATCAAAGCTTGGTGTACCCTTCTCCATGCCCAAAACATCCATTAGCTCTCACAAAGTCTTTCTTTTTCTATTCTTTGTCTTCTGTCTGAAGCTACCTGTCTCTCTCTCTCTCTCTGTCTCTCTCTCTCTCTCACCCTTCCTTCCTTTCTTCCTTTCTCTCTCTCCCTCTGTCTAATTGCCACCAGGCTTATCACTGGGACTTGGACCATACACAGTCAATTCACCATTCCCACCAACCCTTTTTTAAATTTATGATTGAAAGCTGATTACAAGAGTGTAAGCTTATAATGTCTAGTTCTACAACCACAACCAGGGTTCTGTGTCCCCCACCTTTCTTTCTCCCAAAGAAACAGACCATAGTTCTCACAAAGTTTAGAAACAGTGTTGTCTTTCAACGTTTTTTCCTTATTTCACAAAGCATAATCACCTCCACTTCCATCCATTTTTGTCCCAAAGGATGCAATATCTTTATGGATGGCAGAGTATATTCCATGGAGTATATACCCCATAACATTATCTATATATGGTGATGCAATAGTGGTTCATAGGATTGTAAGATATAATTCAACACCATGCCATCACCAACGCTCTGTGTCCCCACCCCTCTCCAACAGTAACTACCATAGTTCTCCCAGTTATAGATAGGGGTTGACTACATATCTTTTCCTTTTTTTTCATGTGTTTCAATTCTCTATATTCTACTTATTATTGAAATAATCCTGTAGTTGTCCTTCAATTCCTTACTTCACTACTCATTTTCACTGTCAGCCCCATTCATTCTGTTCCAAATGATAGGGAGTCCGGTGGTAGTGCAGTGGGTTAAGCGCACATGGCGCAAAGCCTATGGAGGACCAGCATAAGTATCCCGGTTCGAACCCAAGGCTCCTCACCTGCAGGGGAGTTGCTTCACAGGCGGTGAAGCAGGTCTGCAGGTGTCTCTCTTTCTCTCCTCCTCTCTGTCTTTGCCTCACCTCCTCTCTGCATTTCTCTCTATCTTCTCCAACCACAACATTAATAACAACAACAATAAAAAAACAAAGGCAACAAAAGGGAATAAATAAATATTTTTAAAAGAATACATTAAATAAAAATAAAAAAGAATACATGATAGTCTTTTTTAAAACGAAAATTAGTATTCCATTGAGTATATGTCCCATACATTTATTAATTTATTTTTTGCCTCCAGGGTTATTGCTGGGGTTCAGTGACTGCAGTACGAATCCATTGCTCCTGGAGGCCATTTTTCCATTTTGTAGCCCTCTTTATTATTTTTGTTATTGTAATTGCTGCCATCCTTGCTGGACAGGACAGAGAGAAATGGAGAGAGGAGGGGGAGAGAAAGATTGACACCTGCAGACCTGCTTCACCGTTTGTGAAGTGACCCCCTCTGTTGGTGGGGAGCCAGGGCCTCAAATTGGGACCCTTATGCCGGTCCTTGAGCTATGAGCCATGTGCGCTTAACCTGCTGCACTACCTCCTGACCGCCTACATTTTTTTGAATTTATAGTCTCCCCAATCAACACTAAGTATTCTCATAGTGTTTTCTTTCCCTCAGTATTTTTTTTTTTTTTCATCAGGAAAAATGAAAAGCCACATACTAGAGAAGCAAGTGAACCATTTGGGAAAAGATGCCATGTGGAAGATGATCCCCATTTTTATTCACTTCTAAGGCCCTTCATTTGCTTTCTAAGCCACACCTAAGCCTATTTTAATTTTTTCTCTTCCCTCTCAGATAAGAGAAACAGTAATTGACTTCCTCACGTGTTCTCAATTCTCTTCCCTCTGTGAGGGTGTAAAAACAAAGGTTTCTGATAACAAAAATTTCAGGTCCCTGGGGGTATATAGGATAATGGTTATGCAAAGAGACTCTCAAGCCTTGAGGCTCCAAAGTCCAGTCCCAGGTTTAATTCCCCACACCACCATAAACCAGGGCTGATCAGTGCTATGGTTAAAAAAGAAATCCAGGTGTAAAGTTCAGTTACTTCTGGTCATTTACCCCTAATATTTACCCCACTCTGGGAGTATGGACCAAAAATTGTCGGGAGGGGTGTGCAGAAGGTAGGTGTTCGGGCTTCTGTAATTGCTTCTTTGCTACACATGGAAATTGGCCAGTTGATCCATACCCCCAGCCTATTTCTTGGAGGCTATTTTTCCCATTTTGTTTCCCTTGTTGTTGGATAAGACAGAGAGAATCGAGAGAGGAGGGGAAGACAGAGAGGAGGAGAGAAAGACAACTACAGACCTGCTTCACCGCTTTCAAAGTGGCCCTCCCTGCAGGCAGGTAGCTGGGGGGCTCGAACCTGGATACTTATGCTGGCCCTTGAACTTAACCTACTGTGCTATCACCGGCCAACCCCCGCCCCCATCTTTCTATCTTTCCCTTGTGGGGGTAGGGCTCTGAAGAGGTGAGATTCTGGTACACACTGGTGAGGTCATCTGCCCAGGGAGTTCAGGATGCGATTGCAGTAGATTAATAATCTGGAATTTGGTAACTGAAGCTACAGTGCTTCTGCAGATGTCTTAGCTGTAGTTTGGTGAGGTGTGCTAAGTTTAATAATTATCAATCCTTGTTATTTTGGGAGAGAGGCTCCATGTACCCTGTTATTGCATGGCCACACCTCCTAGAAATTCTCAAAGATCTCTTTGGATAGAAGTGTTTTTTTTTTCTAAATCCTTAGGAGAGGAGCTGCTGAATCTTTTTTTTTTTTTGAAACAGCTGAATCTTAAAGGTGGGTCCATTACTAACATTATGAGGAACCTCCAGACTATTTTCACAGGAGCTGAAGCAATTTTCATTACCACCAGCAGCAAATATTTTTTAACGGATATGTTATGCAAGAGGAGGGCTGTGGGACAATGAAAAAAGGAGAAAATATTTTAAATGCACAGGTTACAAATCTGGATTTGGGCTGGGTTGTGGAGTATTGGGTTAAGTACACATAATACCAAACTCAAGGACCTGGGTTTGAGCCCCTGTTCCGGACTGCAGGGGGAAACACTTTACAAGCAGTGAAGCAGGTCTCTCCTCACTATTTCCCCTCATGGATGCCAGGAGTGATAGATTCATAGTGCTGGCTCTGAGCTCCAGTAATAACTCTGGTGACAGTAAAAAAAAAATCTGGATTTTGGGCCAGGTCGTCGTGTACCAGGTTTAGTGCACATAGCACAAAGCCTAAGGCCCAACAAAAGGATCCTGGTTCCAGTCCTTGGGTCCTCACCTGCAGGTTGGGGGAGGGCGGGGTCCATTCACAAGTTGTGAAGCAGGTCTGCAGGTGTGTCTATCTTTCTCCCCCTCTATCTTCACCTCCCCTCTCAATTTCTCCATGGCCACAGGAACACTGGATTTGTAGTGCAGTCACCGAGCCCCAGCAATAACCCTGGAGACAAAAAAAAAAAGAATTATACAATCCTATACAATATCTAAAGGATAAAGATAAACTAACTTCACTTCCCCCCCTCAAAAAATATCAAAAGAAAAGATATTTAAAAACTTAAAGCTAGAGGGGTTGCAAAATAGCTCACTTGGATAGTGTAACTGCTTTGCCAGACTCAAAACCCAAATTCAAGTCCAGCAGGAGGTAACACAGTAAGTACAGTGCTAGATTCTCAAGCATGGTATTCTGCATTTGATCCCTGGCATTAATGCACCATTATAGCAGTTTTGAAAGCAAAGAAAGACCCAACACTGGCTGCCAGCTATAGACCAATTTCTCTCCTCTCTGTGTGTTACAAATTCCTTGAGAGGCTGCTTCTGTCACGTATTTCTCATCTTACAGAGAAATTCCAATCACCCGCCCAAGCTGGTTTCCGCCCAGGAAGATCTACTTGCTAACAAGCCCTGGCCCTCTCCACTTACATTGAAAATGGATTCCAGAAGAATTTAAAGACAGGTGCTGTCTTTGTTGATCTCACAGCAGCCTATGACACGGTCTGGCACCGTGGTCTCCTAGTCAAGATCTCAAGATGCCTGCCTCCATGGGTGGCCAACACTATATCATTTCTTCTCCAAAACAGAAGATTCCGGGTGCATCTGGGTGACAAGTCTAGCAGATGGAGACCTGTCTAAAGTGGGCTCCCCCAGGGCTCTGTTCTGGCTCCTATGCTATTTAATATTTATATCAATGACCTCCCAGAAACTTCTTCAAGGAAGTTCATCTATGCCCATGACATCTGCTGTGCAACTCAGGCATCCAAGTTTGACATCCTCGAGGAAACATTCACGAAAGACATGTCTCTGATATCTGATTACTGTAAAAAATGGCGACTAATCCCTAGCACTGCAAAAACGGTATCATCTGTTTTCCATCTAAACCATGCCTTGGCCTCGCATGAGCTTAATGTGCAGCTTGGCGGTACTGGCATGAAGCCCAGCCAGTCTATCTTGGCATTACTCTCGATGGCACTCTGTCATTTCACGAATATCTCATAAAAACTGCAGCAAAGGTGGCAAGAGGAATAACATCATTGCAAGACTGGCCAGCACCTCATGGGGCGCAAGTGCTTCCACACTACAATCATCTTCTCTGGCATTATGCTATTCCACTGCAGAATACTGTGCCCCAGTATGGTTCCGTAGCCCCCATGTCCACTTGGTCAATTCCAAATTATATTCCTCCATGAGGATAATTTCTGGAACCATCCGTTCCACCCTGGTTCCATGGCTGCCAGTTCTTAGCAACATCGCCCCGCCAGATATTTGTCGGGATGCGGCATCATCTAAGTTCATTTCCCATGTCTACGCTCGACCAGACCTGCCAATATATGTGGATATCTTCGCCCACCCTGTCCAACGCTTGATGTCTCGTCACCCAATCTGGTCCACTATGCCTACACTGAACTTCTCTGTTCCAGTCTCTTGGAAACAGAGTTGGCAGTCAGCTGAGGTAAAGAACTAACACCTCATCACAGACTCCTGCAAGCGTCAACCCGGCTTTGACCTAGCACGTTATGATTGGGCCCTCCTCAATCGCTATCAAACAGGCCATGTCCGGTGCGCCGCTATGTTCCATCGCTGGGGAGCCAGAGACGACCCGAATTGCCCCTGCGGCTACAGACAGACTATGACCCACATAGTCAATGACTGCCACCTCTCCAGATTCAAAGGGGGTCTCGAAACTTTACATCAGGCTCAACCTGACGCTGTTGACTGGCTACAGAAGAAGGGCAAACGCTAGAAGAAGAATGCGCCATAATGATGTTCTGGTTCTCTTTCTTTCCTTGTCTTTCTCTCATTAGTGAATACATAAATATTTTAAAATTATAGAGCAGGCTGGGAGGTAGAGCCATGGATACAGCATTGGACTCTCCAGCATGAAGTCCCGTGTTCAATCCCTGGCACTGTATGTGCTAAGGTGATGCAGAGGAGAGGGGAATCTACAATTTCGTTCAACAGCGCCCAAGTCAGACTTGGAAATTTCTACCAGCAATAGGAAAAATTTTTCCCCCATGGCTTTAAAACCTTATGTACTTTCTAGACAGAGTTCCTCTATTTTCTTTTTTTAGTTTTGTGTTAGAATGAGATGCTCTGGATCTCTTTCTCCCATGTTAATAATTAGGGGCTCTAACCGGGATCCTTACACCGGTAGATGAGCTTTGCACCACCTGCGCTTAACCTGCTGCGCTACAGCCCGACTCTTAAAAAGAGTTTATTTTAAATATATATATTTATCTGGTGTATTGCACTAAAGTAAAAGACTCTGGGGTGAGTGGCAGGGAGGGTTCTGGTCCTGGAGCATGATGGTGGAGGACCTAGTGGGAGTTGTATAGTTATATGGAAAACTGGGAGATGTTATACATGTATAAAGTATTGTATTTACTGTCAAGTGTAAAACATTAATCCTCCAATAAAAATTTTAAAAATTAATATATATATATATATATATATATATATATTACCTCTTTATTGGCTAGAGACAGAGAAACCAAGAGAGAAGGAGGAAGAAAGGGGGAGGGAAGAAGAGACCCCTGAAGCACTGCTTCACTGCTTGTGAGGACCTGGGACTTGAACCTGGGTCGTGTGCATTGTAACACGTGCTTTCTACCCAGTGCACCACACCTGGTCCCTGTAAAAGAAATTTTCATGCCTGAGGTTTCAAAGTGCTAGGTTTAATGCCTCGCACCACCATAAGCCAGAGCTGAGCAGCAAACACCAAACCCCATGCTATGGCCAGGCTCCACAACCCTTCCCTGTCCCTACCCTACCTGGCTGGATGTGGTCAGAGCTGGTACATCTCTGGCTAAGCCTTGCACTGCGCTTCCTCCCCACTAGGTGGCGTAAAGCAGCAAAGGCCTCCAAGAGCCCAGGAAAGAGGAACTCTCACCCCTCCTAGCCTGGAGGTTTTGGAGGAGGAGCCCCAGACTCCTGGTCCTGCCCAGCAGTAATGGGAACCTCCCCTCTCAGTTGTCAACAGAGGCTGACCTTGACTGTCAGTTGGCAGTCAGGCAGGGCTCCCTGTCCCCCTTCATACACTGGAGCACTGGAGAGGAAGCAGAGGGAGCCAGCTAAAGCAGGCTTAAATAAGAGCCAGAAAGGGGTCTGGGGTGACAACATAATGGTTCTGACAATGACTTCCTGTCCTGAGTCTCCCCAGTCCCAGGTTCAATCCCCAACACTACCTAAAGCCGGAGCTCTGCAGTACTCCCAATAAAAACATTAAAATAGGGCTGGGGAGATAGCATAATGGTTCTGCAAAAATCCTTTCATGCCCAAGGCACCAAGGGTCCCAGGTTCAATCACCAGCACCACCATAAGCCAGAGCTGAGCAGTCGTCGGGATGCGGCATCATCTAATTTCATTTCCCACGTCTACGATCGACCGGACCTGCCAATATACACGGATATCTTCGCCCACCCTGTTCAACTCTTAATGTCTCGTCATCCAATCTGGTCCCGTACGCCTACACTGAACTTCTCTGTTCCAGTCTCTTGGAAACAGAGTTGGCAGTCAGCTGAGGTAAAGAACTAACACCTCATCCCAGACCCCTGCAAGCATCAACCCGGCTTTGACCTAGCACGTTATGATTGGGCCCTCCTCAATCACTATCGAACAGGCCATGGCCGGTGCACCGTTATGTTCCATCGCTGGGGAGCCAGAGACGACCCGAACTGTCCCTGTGGCTACAGACAGACTATGACCCACATAGTCAACGACTGCCACCTCTCCAGATTCAAAGGAGGTCTCGAAACTTTACATCAGGCTCAACCTGATGCTGTTGACTGGCTATGGAAGAAGGGCAAACGCTAGAAGAAGAAGTGCTCTGGTAAAAGGAAAAAACAACAACAACAATGAAATCCAAAAAAGACTTAAGCAAAGAGTTTATAAGGCAGCCAGGAGGTGGCTCCGCAGATAGGGCTGGTGCCTTGCCACAGTTCATAGCCTGGCTTCAAGTGTTGGCACTATAAGGGAGTGCCACAGCCCTTGGGGAAGCTCCAAAGATGTGGTATCTTTCCATCTCTCTGTGTTTCTCTCAATATAAGTGGAACAGAGGGGAAGAGGGTTTTGGCACTGGGTCTTGGTGCCAGCACAATGAATCTACTGCTCTTGGTGGCTCTTTTCTTGCCTTTCCTCTTTCTTTTTTCTTTTCCTTCTTTTTGATAGCAGCAGGAGGAATTGAGAGGGAATGGGGAGCTACCGGGGGAGAGAGACACACCTGCTTCACTGTTTATGAAGATTCCCCCACCCCCCGATGGTGGGAACAGAGTTTTGAACCCAGGTGTGTCACTACTTGGTCCCATAACAGATATTCATAGCTTGAAGCTATGAGGTCCCAAGTTTAATCCCCTACACCACCAGAAGCAAGAGTTGAGCAGTGCTCTGATAAATAAATTTTAAAAAAGCAAATGGAATAGGAAAAATAAAAAGTTCATTACATGAATGAGGTGAGTCCCTATTCTCTCTCTCTTTGTCTCTCTTTCACACACACACACACACACACACACACAATATTATGGTGACAAATAAGCACATAAGAAGACATTCAACCTCATTAGCTATTAGAGAGAGGCAAAGGAAAAGCACAAAAAGGGACTGGGAGTTAGCTCGCCCAGCAGAGCACACACTTTACAGTGTGCAAGGACAGGGCTCAAGGCATCTTCACTACATGGTGCAATAGGAACGGAGAGAAGCTTCATGAGTGGCAAAGCAGTGCTTAAGTGCCCCCCACCTGAAGAAAAAGAAAAAACTTTTCCAGGAATGGTGGAATTGCACAGGTGCAAATCCCTGATGGGGTTAGAGGAGGAGGAAGAAGGGGAAAAGGAGGAGAAAGAGAACCACAAGGAGACATCACTGTACACCTGTCAGAATGACCGGAAGGAACAACAGAGCAGTTGCTGGTGGGGTCTTAAAATGCCGCAGCTACTTTGGAGACCAATTCTCCGTTTGTTAATCGAGCTAAACATGCACTTGCCATCAACTCAGCAACTGTATTTCTGCTCATTTGTTCCAGAGAAATGGAAACTTGCATGCACAGAAAATTCTGCACGTGGATGCTGCTAGCAATGCCAGTTTGTTTGTTTGCCATCAGTTATTACTGGGACTCAGTCCCTACAAGAGTCCACTACTCCCAGTGGCCTATTTTATTATTTTTATTTATATTTTTACTATTATTTTGTTTGACCTCCGGGGTTATTGTTGGGCCTCGGTGCCTGCATCACGAATCCACTGCTCCTAGAGGCTATTTTTTCCCTTTTGTTGCCCTTGTTGTTTTATCATTGTTGTGGTTATTTTTTTTAATTTTTAATATATTTTAAAATATAAATATTTATATTTTTAAATATAAATATATTTTCCCTTTTTGTTGCCCTTGTTTTTTTGTTGTAGTTATCATTGTTGTCCTTGTTGCAGGATAGGACAGAGAGATATGGAGAGAGGAGGGGAAGACAGAGAGGGGGAGAGAAAGACACCAGCAGACCTGCTTCACCACCTGTGAAGCGACGACTCCCCTGCAAGTGGGGAGCCGGGGGCTCGAACAGGGATGCTTACATGGATCGTTGGGCTTTGTGTCACCTGCGCTTAACCCGCTGTGCTACCGCCCGGCTCCCTGTTGTGGTTATTATTATTATTGTCATTGATGATGTTGTTGTTGGATAAGACAAAAAGAAATTGAGAGAGGAGGGGAAGACGGAGAGGGGGAGAAAGGCACCTGCAGACCTGTTTCACCTCCTTGAAGTGACCCCTGCCCCGTGCAGGTGAGGAGCTGGGGGCTCAAACCCGGATCCTTACACCGGTCCTTGAGCTTGCCACGTGTGCTTAACCTGCTGTGCCACCTCCTGAACCCCCTATTTTTTTCTTTCAGAGAGATAGAGAGAAGGAGCAGGAAGAGGAGGGGGAAGGGGGAGTGGGAACAGGAGATGGGAGGGGGCGGGGGGAAGGAGGAGGAAGAGAAGGAAAAGGAAGAAGTGGAGGAAGAGGAGAAATAGGAGGAAGGGCGGCAATGCAGCATTGTTTCGCTGTCCTCGAAGCTTTGTCCTGCTTCTAACAGGTGTTCTCAAGTGGTGGTGGTAGGGTTGTAGTACTAATGCCTAGGTCCTCACACAGGGGCTACCTGTGTGGCTCTACCAGGTGAGGCACCTGCCAGCCCTGCAATTTTTTATTTGTTTATTTATTTATTTTCCCTTTTGTTGCCCTTGTTGTCTTTCACTGTTGTTATAGTTATTATTGTTGTTGTTACTGATGTCGTCATTGTTATATAGGACAGAGAGAAATGGAGAGAGGAGGGGAAGGCAGAGAGGGGGAGAGAAAGAGAGTCACCTGCAGACCTGCTTCACCACTTGTGAAGCGACTCTCCTGCAGGTGAGGAATCAGAGGCTCGAACTGGGATCCTTAGACCAGTCCTTGTGCTTTGTGCCACGTGTGCTTAAGCCGCTGCGCTAGCGCCTGACTCGCTTTTTTTTTTTCTTAATGTGGCACTGGGGAATGAATGAACTCACAGCCTCATACATGCACGATAGTACTGAGTGGTCCCCCCCAGACCCAATATTGTACTTTTATCTTTTTTTCATTTCTTTATTGGGGAATTAATGTTTTACATTCAACAGTAAATACAATAGTTTGTACATGCATAACATTTCCCAGTTTTCCATATAACAATACAACCCCCACTAGGTTCTCTGTCATCCTTTTTGGACCTGTATTCTCCCCCCACCCACCCACCCCAGAGTCTTCTACTTTGGTGTAATACACCAATTCCGGTTATCTTTTTTTTTTTTAATTTTTATTATTTCCTTTTTGTTGCCCTTGTTATTTTTTATTGTTGTTGTAGTTATTATTGTTGTTGATGTCATCGTTGTTGGCTAGGACAGAGAGAAATGGAGAGAGGAGGAGAAGACAGAGAGGGGGAGAGAAAGAGAGATAACTGCAGACCTGCTTCACTGCTTTTGAAGTGACAGCCCTGCAGGTGGGGAGCCGGGGGCTCAAACCGGGATCCTTACAGAGGACCTTGCTCTTTGAGCCACATGTGCTTAAACCCGCTGCGGTACCGCCCTACTCTTTTTTTTTTTTTTTCCCTTAAACAGAGCATTGCTTAGCTCTAGTGTATGATGGTATGTGGGACTGAATCTGGGATTTTCTTTTTCAAGATTTTTTTTCTAATTTGCTTTAATAGTATTTTATAGTATCTTTTTTATAGTTTTTAATTTTTTTTGCCTCCAGGGTTATTGTTGGGGCTTGGTGCCTGCACCACAAATCCACTGCTCCTGGAGGCTATTTTTCTGCTTTTTGTTGCCCTTGTTGTTTTATCATTGTTGTGGTTATTGTTGTTGTTATTGATGTCATTGTTAGAAAGAACAGAGAGCAATGGAGAGAGGAGGGGAAGACAGAGGGGGAGAGAAAGAGAGACCACCTGCAGACGGGCTTCACTGCCTGTGAAGCAACTCCCCTGCAATGGGGGGGGGAGGTGGGGACTGGAACCCTGGAACCAGGATCCTTATGCTGGTCCTTATGCTTGGCGCCATGTGCGCTTAACCTGTTGCGCTACTGCCTGACTCCCTCTTTTTTACACTTTTATTTTGATTAGCAATTCAGTATTGATTTACAAAATTACATGTCAACAGGGATATAATTCCACACTATTCCCACCACCAGAGTTCTGAGTCCCAAGTCCCTCCGTTGCAAACCTCTGCGGTTCTCCCAAGGTTGCAGACTTGATTTAACTGTCATCTCTACAACTGTCTACATTTGTACATCATTGCCCCCTTTTTCTCCCAGGTCCAATCCTCTCTTCCCCTCCAAGCTACACATACCCGATTACTACATCCAAATATCTCTCCCCTTTGCATCCCCACTCTCTGGGACCTGACAGAGCTGGAGTTCACAGCCCTCTTATCCTCTTCTTCCTATTACTTTTCCCCACTGGGTGTATGGATCAAAGTTAGTTTGTGGGTGCAGAAAATAGGAGGTCTGGCTTCTGTTAATTGCTTCTCCACTGGATTTGGGTGTTAGCAGGTTGATCCATATTCCCAGCCTTGAACCTGGAATTTTAGAGTCTCTGGCATGAAAGCCTTAATTTTTTATTAGTGATTTAATATTTATCGATAAAACTATAAGATAGCAGGGGGTATAATTCAGCACCTTTTCCAGCAGCAGAGTACTGTGTCCCCATTCCCTCCATTGGAAACTGCAATAGTTCTCCCAAGGTCACAGATACGGGTTGACTATCATTTCTATAGCTATCTGTCTATATTTATACATATTTACTCTTTTTTTTTTCTATGGTCCTGCCTTTTCGTTTCTAAGTCACACCTACACCTGTTACTACTTCTGAGTGTCCTTCTTCCCCCCTCCTACCCATCCCTTTCTCACTTTGGGTCCTGACGAAAATAGAGTTTAGAGCCCTCTGGTCTTCTTCCCCTAACATTTACCTCTCTGGGAGTATGGACCAGCATTCTTTCTGAGGTGCAGAAGGAGGAAGGTCTGGTTTCTGTAATTGCTTTTCCACTGGACATGAGCATTGGCAAGTTGATCCATTCCTGCAGCCTGTTTCTATCTTTCCCTAGTGTGGTAGGGCTCTGGAGAGGAGAGTTTCCAGGACACAACTGATGAGGTTTTCTGCCCAGGGAGTTTAGAATGAAATTATAGTAGCATTCACAGCTTGGATGGCCGAAATGCAGTAAGATATAAAGCAGGACAAAATGTTTAACAAACAAGAATCGTAAAGTAGGAATAGAGCAGATTGGAATAGGGATCTTGGGGTGGAACGAAGCTAGGAAGTCTATTTTAGGTGAAATGAAAATTCTAGGGGCTGGGCTGTGGAGCTCCTGGTTGAGCGCACATGTCACAATGCTCCAGGACCCAGGTTTAAGCACCCGGTCCCCACCTGTGAGGAGGAAAGCTTGGCAAGTGGTTAAGCAGGGCTGCAGATGTCTCTCTGTCCTTTCCCTCTCTGTCTCCCCCTTCCTCTCGACTTCTGGCTGTCTCTATCCAATAAATAAATAAAGATAATTATTATTTTTAAATAATCTATAGGCTTGTGGTCCGGAAAGTAGCGCAGTGGTAAAGCTTTGGACTCTCAAGCATGAGGTCCTGAGTTCGATCCCCCGTAGCACATGTGCCAGAGCGATGTCTGGTTCTTTCTCTCTCATCCTATCTTTTTTAAAATAGATAAAAAAATAAAAATAAATTTAAAATATTTAGAACACATGCCATTACACCAAAATAAATAAATAAATAAATAAATGTAACTCCCTGCCCTCCATGTGGCCTTAGGTGTTTTTATTTTTATTTTATTGAATCTGGAGAGGTGGCAGTCTTTGACTATGTGGGTCATAGTCTGCCTGTAGCCGCAGGGGCAGTTCGGGTCATCTCTGGCTCCCCAGCGATGGAATATAGCGACGCACTGGCCATGGCCTGTTCGATAGCGATTGAGGAGGGCCCAATCATAACGTGCTAGGTCTAAGCCGAGTTGATGCTTGCAGGGGTCTGTGATGAGGTGTTTGTTCTTTACCTCAGCTGACTGCCAACTCTGTTTCCAAGAGTCTGGAACAGAGAAGTTCAGTCAAAGGCCAAGCCTTTCCCGCTATGAGACAAATTCTCAAGATCTTCCTGCACAGTCATCACCGCCCAGCTATCATCCACATTGGTCTCCAACTCCCACTGATTCTGTGCTCGGAGAAACTAAGATGGAACTTTCGGAAAGCAAACTGGCGTCTGTTCAGTGATCTTTCCAACAAATCTATTCCTGCAATTCCAATTAACTCTATCCCCTCTGAAGATTCCTACAGGCGCTTCCACCAAGCCATCTTCAAAGCAGCTTCCCAAGCTATTCCTCGTGGAGACGTGCTAACTATATGCCTTGCCTTGATGCTGAATGCGAGCAACTACTAAAGCAGTATGATGAGTCGGGCGACACAGATGTGGCTGACCATCTCATTGCCTCCCTGGATGCAGCACGCCAAGCCCGCTGGCAACAACTCACGGAAAGTCTGAACTTCACCCACTCAAGTAGGAAGGCCTGGAAGCTTCTTCACAGACTGGGTGCCGGTAGCCAACCCCCTCCCGTCTCCCATCCTCCCGTATCTCCAAACTCAGTGGCCAGTCACCTAACTCAAGTTGGATGTGCTAAGATCGACCCAGTCTGGAAAAGAGAAATTTCCCATGAGTGGTCATCCCACTTCCATTTATCTTGTCCATCTCCAAAACTCTCCCTTTACACTGTCTGAACTGGAAGACGCTTTGAAGAGGGTTAAACCGGGAACGGCTGCTGGCTATGATAACATCATCCTTAACTTGGGCCCCGTGGCAAAGAAGTGGCTCACTACATTCCTGTCCCACATCTTGGAATCCGAATCTATGCCCAAAATTTGGCGTCGTGTGAAAATAATAGCAGTTTTGAAACCAAAGAAAGACCCAACACTGGCCGCCAGCTATAGACCAATTTCTCTGGCCTCCGTGTGTCACAAACTCCTTGAGAGGCTGCTTCTGTCACGTATTTCTCCTCTTACAGAGAAATTCCTATCACCCACCCAAGCTGGTTTCCGCCCAGGAAGATCTACCTGCGAACAAGTCCTGGCCCTCTCCACTTACATTGAAAATGGATTCCAGAAGAATTTAAAGACGGATGCTGTCTTTGTTGATCTCACAGCAGCCTATGACACGGTCTGGCACCGTGGTCTCCTAGTCAAGATCTCAAGATGCCTGCCTCCATGGGTGGCCAACACTATATCGTTTCTTCTCCAAAACAGAAGATTCCGGGTGCATCTGGGTGACAAGGCTAGCAGATGGAGACCTGTCTCAAGTGGCCTCCCCCAGGGCTCTGTTCTGGCTCCTACGCTATTTAATATTTACATCAATGACCTCCCAGAAACTTCTTCAAGGAAGTTCATCTATGCCCATGACATCTGCTGTGCAACTCAGGCATCCAAGTTTGACATCCTCGAGGAAACACTCACGAAAGACATGTCTCTGATATCTGATTACTGTAAAAGATGGCTACTAATCCCTAGCACTGTAAAAACAGTATCATCTGTTTTCCATCTACACCATGCCTCGGCCTCACGTGAACTTACTGTGCAGCTTGACGATACGAGAATCCGGCACGAAGCCCAGCCAGTCTATCTTGGCGTTACTCTCGATCGCACTCTGTCATTTCACGAACATCTCATAAAAACTGCAGCAAAGGTGGGCGCGAGGAATAACTTCATTGCAAGACTGGCCAGCTCCTCAAGGGGCGCGAGTGCTTCCACACTACGATCATCATCTCTGGCATTATGCTATTCCACTGCAGAATACTGTGCCCCAGTATGGTTCCGTAAGCCCCATGTCCACTTGGTCGATTCCAAATTATACTCCTCCATGAGGATAATTTCTGGAACCATCCATTCCACCCCGGTTCCATGGCTGCCAGTTCTTAGCAACATCGCCCCGCCAGATATTTGTCGGGATGCGGCATCATCTAAGTTCATTTCCCACGTCTACACTCGACCAAACTTGCCAATATACGCGGATATCTTCTCCCACCCTGTCCAACGCTTGACATCTCATCACCCAATCTGGTCCCCTACGCCTACACTAAGAACAAGTAACATGAAAGACATCCAGGCTTCTAGGCAGAAGCAGTTGGGAAGAGCAGTATAGAAAGTGGTATGGGGTGGTCCGGGAGGTGGCGCAGTGGTAAAGCTTTGGACTCTCAAGCATGAGGTCCGGAGTTTGATCCCCAGCAGCACATGTGCCAGTGATGTCTGGTTCTTTCTCTCTTCTCCTATCTTTCTCATAAATAAATAAAATATTAAAAAAAGAAAGTGGTATAGGGCGGGGGGCACCAGGCAGTGGCACAGCAGATTATGTGCACATGGCACAAAGCGCAGGAATCACGGTTCGAGCCCCGGCTCTCCATGGGGGGGTGGGTCGCTTCACCACTTGTGAGGCACGTCTGCAAGTGTCTGTTTTTCTCTCCCCCACTGTCTTCCCCTCCTCTCTCTATTTCTCAGTCCTATCCAACAACAACAGCAATGACAACAATAAAAACAAGGGCAACACAACGGGGAAGTGGTCTCCAGGAGCAGTGGATTTGTAGTGCAGGCACTGAACCCTAGCGATAACCCAGAAGGGGTAGAAACAAACCAAAAAAAAACTGGAATTGGCGTATTGCACCAAAGTAAAAGACTCTGGGGTGGGTTGGTGGGGAGAATACAGATCCAAGAAGGATGACAGAGGACCTAGTGGAGGTTGTACGGTTATATGGAAAACTGGGAAACGTTATGCATGTACAAACTATTGTATTTACTGTGGAATGTAAAACATTAATTCCTTAATAAAGAAATTTAAAGAAGAAAGTGGTAGTCAGGAAGGACATCCTCGGAGGCTTCTGTGCTGACACTATTAAGCAGCCTCAGGAAGGGCAAGGCCATCAGAAAGAAACAAGTCAGTCCCTTTAAGCCCTTACTTAACCTTGGCAGTCTTAGGGGCCTCCGAGAGAGTAACAACTATGCCATTACCATGGGCCATCTTTTTAGTCTAATGCAACTTCCTGGATCTTTAAGGAAAGGGCTATTACTGCTTCTCCTTGGCCCTTTCCTTGCCACCAGGGTTATCACTGGGACTTAATGCCTACAGGACAAAATCCACAGCTTCTGGTAAAAACATTTTTCTTTTTCTTTTGATCGGAGAGAAATTGAGAGGGGAGATAGATATAGAGAAATAGGTAGACAGAGTTCTGCAGCACTGCATCAACTGCTCCTGAAGCTCCCTCCTTGCAAGTGGGGACAGTGGAAGGGGCTTCAACCAGGCCCTGGCACATGGTAACACATACTCAACTGGGTGTGCCACCACTGCCCCCGCCTGCTGCTTATTTGCTGTTCACTTATTTTGTGTGTCATTCCCCACAAGAAGAAACACTCAAACGAAAACAGTGGTGGCTTCCGCCCCATCTCAAGACATTCTGTTCCGGGGACACTGAACTTCAGGAATTTCCTTTGGATTTTGACAGTATCTAATCTTACATTTAATCTTAGTTTGGAAATAAGGTTTGCTTTTTTGTCTCTGTGTGTGTGCTTCCCGGGTTACTAGGGCTTGGTGCTAGCACTATGAATCCCCTGCTCCTGGTGACCATTTTTTTTTCCATTTTTATTCATTCATTCATTCATTCGCCTCCAAGGTTGTCACTGGGTCTCGGTGTCAGCATTATGAATCCACGGCTCCTGGTGGCCATTTTTTTTCCATTTTAATTGGATAGGACAGAAATTGAAAGAGGGGGACATAGAAAGACAGACATCTATAGCCATGCTTCACGACTTGTGAAGCAACTCACCTCCACCTCAGTCCCCCACAGGTAGGGAAATGAGGGATCGAACTGGGATCCTTGTATGGGTCCTTGCACTACTATGTGTGCTTAACCAAGTGCATCACCACCTCCCCTGCCTTTTCTTTCTATTTTATTGTATAGGACAGAGAGAAATTGAGAGAGATGGGGAGGGGAAAACAGAGAGAGAGAGAGATAGACAGACACCTGCAGATCTGCTTTGCTGCTTGTGAAACATCCCCCCTGCAGGTAGGGAGCTGGGAGCTTGAACCTGGGCCCTTGTGCTTGATACTTTGTGCACTTAACTGGGTGTGCCACTGCCTGACCTCTCCCTTTTTTAATATTTAATTATTTTTAATTAAATTATTTTTAATTATTTATTTATTCCCTTTTGTCACCCTTGTTGTTTTATTGTAGTTATTATTGTTGTTATTGATGTTGTTGTTGGATAGGTCAGAGAGAAATGGAGAGAGGAGGGGAAGACAGAGAGGGGGAGAGAAAGATAGACACCTGCAGACCTGCTTCACCGCTTGTGAAGGGACTCCCCTGCAGGTGGGGAGCCAAGGAATGGTACTGGGATCCTTGTGCTGATCCTTGTGCTTTGCGCCACCTGCACTTAAGCTGTTGCGCTACTGCCCGACTCCCCTCTCCTTTTTTTTAAACATAGGTTCTTCATAGTGGTCTTCTGAGGAAGACCTTGGGCAGCTGCATCATTGCAGAAGTACAACCCAAGAACCAATGGCAAGGTTGAGCAGAACCCTACCATGCATATAGTACAAGGGATCTGAAGGGGCCCCCAAATACCCTAAGCAGTTATTCTACAACAAATTCCACATGACTTTGAAAGATGATTTAGGACTTTTTTTTTTTTTTTTTTTTTTTTTTAACCAGAGCACTGCTCAGCTCTGGTTTCTGGTGGTGCGGGGGACTAAACCTCAGACTTCGGCAACCTCAGGCATGAGAGTCCCTTTGCATAACCATTATGCTATTTATCCCCACCATTATTTAGATCCTTCTTAAAAAATATGCTATTTATTTATTGGATTGAGGCAGAGAAATTGATAGGGATGTGGGGAGGTTTGGAGAGACCTCTGCAGCAGAACCTGGGTCCCTGCACATTATAATATATGTGCTCTACCAAGGATTCTACCACCCAGTCCCTAAGATTCTATAATTGGGAGAATTTGCTTTATAATCCATTATTATTATTATTATGACCAGGGTTATCATTGCGGCTTGATGCCTACACAACTCTACCATTCCTGGTGGCCATTTCTAAATGAAGATTGAGAGTCAAAGGGAAAGGGAGACACAAGTAGCCTCACCTCACTGTTCATGAAGCTTTTTCCTACCCCAATTTGGGGGTGTGGGGCTTGAACCCATGCCCTGGAGCATGAGAATGTATCCATGTGCTCTACCAGATACGTAACTTTCTCTGAATTTGCTGAAAGATTTGTTGACGAGAAAGAAGTAGCAAGAAATGGACTGGAAGGCAGTGCAGTGGGTGAAGCCTTGGACCCCTAAGCATGAGGTCCCTTGTTTGATCCCCTGCAGCACATGTACCAGACTAAAGTCTGGTTCTCTTTCTTTTTTAGAATTTTTTAAATTATCTTTATTTATTGGATAGAGACAGCCAGAAATCAAGGGGGAAGGGGGTGATAGAGAGGAAGAGAGACACAGAGACACTTACAGCCCTGCTTCACCACTTGCAAAGCTTTCCCCACTGCAGGTGGGGACTGGGGGTTTGAACTCGGGTCCTTGTACATTGTAACGTGTGTGCTCAATCAGGTATGCCACCACCCGGCCCCTGGTTTTCTTTCTCTGTCTCTCCCATGAATAAATAAAATATTAAAATTAAAAAAGCCACTTCCCAAGCTGTTGCTTTATCCTCAGATAAGGAGACCAGCAAAATAAGGCTCTGCAAATGAAAAACAGGTCTCAAACATAGCAAAGAATCCATAGCTATAAACTACCCTTGCCTATAAGCCACGATCTTGTGACAAAAACATCAGGGGGTACCAACAATTTTGGGGAGACTCATTTACAAAAGGCTGAGTCTTTGAAAACAGACCTAGTGTTTAAGTCCATAGTTGGCCAAAGATAACAGACAGGTGGTTTAGTCAGTCCTTGAGATAGCAATGTACTTACTGTGTTAACTTGAATGTAATTCTGGTCAACAATTATGTGTATTCCAATCCCCCTCCTCCCACTTGCAGCTGAGATGATCTGTTACCATGGGATGGTGAGGACTGCATCCTGACATAGCTATAGAACCCCAGACATCTGACCTCCCTGTATTCAAACCTCTTTCTGTCTTACTATATATACACAGGTTGCAAAAGAATAAGAATGGGTAGTGCAGGCAGATCTGCAGTAAAGTTGGCAGAAGTGGAAATGGGGAGGGGTGAAAGGGACTGGGTGGTAGTGCACATGGTTGAGCACACGTGTCATCATGCTCAAGGAACCAGGTTAGAGCCCCTGGTTCCACCTGCAGGTGGGGGGAAGCTTCCAGAGCAGTGAAGCAGATCTACAAGTGTCTTTCTATTTCCTCCTTCTGCTCTCGACTTCTCTGTGTTCTATCAAATAAAACAGAAAAGACAGGGAAAGAAAGAAAATGAGGGTAAAGGTGGAGGCAGCTGATGCACTAGACTCCAGAAGCCAGTCAGTCGATTGGATTCAAGAGTGGAGGCACAGCCCCAACGACTTTCACAAATAGGGCATCTGCTCCATCAGTGATCTCTTATGCTGTAGGCCTGGGAGCAATGGCAAGAGCTTCCTTTCAGAGTTCTTTGTCGTGTGTGAGTTAATACCAGCAACCAGACTCTTTTCTGGGGACTTCCCTTTCCCCTCCCCCTCACAACCAAAAAGCTATTAAGAGGGAAATGGCATGATGGGTGAATAAGGAAGGACCCGGTGTGCTTTTTAAACTTCACATGATTCTAATCTACTTTAACTTTAAGGTCATGGTAGAAACGAGCAGTTTATAAACCCTGCAAAAGAAAAAAAAGTTTTATTCCAAATCTGGAAAGACCAGCTGCTCCAATTTCAGATGAAATCGCTTGGGGGAGTGACTAGTTTAGCTTTGGTCCAACTAATTTTTTTTTCTCTAGATAAGGTGGACAGAAAGGTGGCCTTTGACTCAGAATAGACTTTACAGCTACCACAGGTAGTTAGTTGCTCTGATGGCAACGGCATTCAGCCCCACCAGGTCTGTTCCTGTCACCCGGTCCCAGTCAAGAGTCATTTGTCATTCAGGACACTTAGATCTCTCCTACTGGAAGAAAAATGGAGCACACGTGGAGGTGCTTATGACATGTTGAGAAAATCACAGGGAACTAAATATTGACCTATACCAAGGCAGTTCAAAGATGGGATAATGTGCATAACCTGAATAACTCAAAACCTTATAGCCTATTAGGAACTAGTTAATCAGCAAGTTACTGGCTTCATGTAGCTTTTCCCACGGCATTTCAACAGTACTGTCCAAATACAAGTTTCTGGGCTCATTCCCAGGCACTGCATTATAAAGGGGTTTAAAATCCATTAGGCAACCTGGGAAGTAGTGCCATGGAAAAAAGGCAATGTAGGGCGCCGGGCAGTAACGCAGCGGGTTAAGTGCATGTGGCGCAAAACGCAAGGACCAGCCTAAGGATCCCGGTTCGCGCCCCCGGCTCCCCACCTGCAGGGGAGTCACTTCATAAGTGGTGAAGCAGGTCTGCAGGTGTCTATCTTTCTCTCCCCCTCTGTCTTCCCCATCTCTCTCTGTCCTAGCTAACAATGACAGCAATAACAAGAACATTAATAACAATAAATAACAAGGGCAACAAAAAACAAAAGGGGGGGATGGCCTCCAGGAGGAGTGGATTCATAGTGCAGCCACTGAGCCCCAGCGATAACCCTGGAGGCAAAAAAAAAAAAAAGCAAGCAATGAAGTCCTCAGTTTGAGCCATATCATATGCCCCGGTGCTGGTTCTCTCAGATCTCATAATCTTAAAAAAAAAATTTTCCACAATGCTTTCTAACTCCCTTTTAAGTTTTGCACATTTTTCTTTTCCAAATAGTTTCTGATGAGAAGTGCTGAAAATTAAATGCCAAATCTATTTCCTGGTGAGTGGGAATTGTCACATTTGCCAAATTTGATTCAATGGGAATGTTATAGAGACTAGTCTTCCCATGTTATGTAACTTCAGAAATAAGAATGAGAGATCCAGCAAGCATTTTTCACCCTAAATGCACAGAATTATATATATATATATAGCCTCCTGAGTTATTGCTGGGGCTCAGTGCCTGCACCATGAATCCACTGCTCCTAGAGACCTTTTTTTTCCTCTTTTGTTGCCCTCGTTTTTTTAATCATTGTTGTGGTAATTATTACTATTGTTGTTGCTATCCTTGGATAGGACAGAGAGAAATCGAGAGAGGAGGGGAGACAGAGAGGAGAAAGCGCCTGTGAAGTGACTCCCCTGCAGGTGAGGAGCAAGGGGCTCGAACTGGGATCCTTATGCCGGGCCTTGCGCTGTGCGCCATGTGCGCTTAACCCGCTGCGCTACCGCCAGATTTATATTTCATTTGTGTCTCAGTGGACCCCAGAAATTGATGTTTATTTCAAAATGTTACTGTCTTTTTTTTTTCCTCCAGGGTTATCACTGGGGCTCGGTGCCTACAGTATGAATCCATTGCTCCTGGAGGCTGCTTTTTCCCTTCTGTTGCCCTTGTTGTTTATCATTGTTATTGTTGGATAGGACAGCGAGAAATCGAGAGAAGACAGAGAGGTGGCATGAAAGATGGACAGCTGCAGACCTGCTTCACTGCTTGTGAAGTGACTCCTGCAGGTGGAGAGCCAGGGGCTGGAACCAGGATCCCTACACCAGTCCTTGCGCTTCATGCTATGTGAGCTTAGCCTGCTGCGCTACTGCCCAGCCCCCACTAATGTCTTTTCTTGACTCAACAATGCAACCAAAAGCTATCATAGCAAGACACCCAAGCCAAATCTTTGGAAGGACCAGTACAGATACCAGTATATTATAAGACTCATCATCACACACACTTTATTAGTCACTTCTACACAAGACAGTAATAATCTTTTTAACAGAAATATCAGATCATGAGAGGCCAAATAATTCCCAAGAAGGTAAAAATTAAATACTTAAATTAATCAAAAGGCACTATGCCAACACTTAAAAACCTACAACCACAGTGGTAATAGGCTGAGAATACACTACAGGACTCATCTCATACAAATGTTGGAGATTAGCAGAATTTTGCTTTCCAGAAGACAAAGGTAGCAATGAATATTTGGGCTCAAGGAGATATTTGGCCAGGAAAAGGGTGAGATGGCTGAAATTCCAGCCAAATGGAAAGGAATGGGTACAAAGAAGAATCCATGTAACACAGTCCCCAAGCAGAGGGTGACGGATCAGGCTTTTTCCTCCCAAGAAGAATTTGCTGCACTGTGTACAATCTCCTCTCAGACATTAGCCTGAGAGGTATTTGAGCTGAGAGTTGCCAGCTCCTGCCTAACAGGGGCTACACAACAGGGCTCCTGTAGTCATTTATCATAGACCTTACAGAACTTGTCGAAAGTGGGAAAGTGGGGATTGGGTTTGCTTTCTAGCTAGTAGTTTTGAGCCAAGGAAACCCTAAAGCATTTACATGCAAAAATCATCTGAGCTTCCCCATACACAACTCCTCTACATAATGCCCTCTGAATCTTTACTGCAACTGAGCTGAGACAATGCCATAGGAAATTCCAGCACTTAGTCTCAATCTGCCTTTCCCTAATTTAGGAGAAATGTTATATAATACCTCATTGTGGGTAAACTACACTGGAGCAAGCTGAACTTTTTAAACGAAGACAAGGGGTCAGGTGGAGTCAAATAGCGGAAAAAAGGGATGGGGCTTACTGTATCTTTTAAACTCCTCAGAAATTATACTATCATTCAGGGACATGGTTGAACAGATAGGAAACGGATTCTCCATTGTGAGTTCTCCTGATGGCTTCTGCAAGGATCATGGAGATGTCGATGACCTAGAAAAGAAGGAAGGACATCAGGTTAGTATCATATGGACAGGACTGACCGGGAAACCTGTAGAAACTGATGAACAGCCCAACAAAGATTCTTCCTTTTAAAACCATTACACTGTGCAATTTCTCTTCAGGGTCCTACACTGAGATATTCTTATTTATTCATTGCCTTCAGGGTTATCAATGGGGCTTGATCAAGCCTGCACTATGAATCCACTGTTCCTGCGGCCATTTTTTTCTCCTTGTTAAAATATTCATTTATTTATTTTCCCTTTTGTTGCCCTTGTTGTTTTTCACTGTTGTAGTTGTCATTATTGTTACTGATGCCATCACTGTTAGATAGGACAGAGAGAAATGGAGAGAGGAGGGCAAGACAGAAAGGGGGAGAGAAAGACAAACACCTGCAGACCTGCTTCACTGCTTGTGAAGCGTACCCCTTGTAGGTGGGGAGCAGGGGGCTTAAACCGGAATCCTTGCACAGGTCCTTGCACTTTGTACCGGGATCCTTATGCTGGTCCTTGCGCTTTGTGCCACATGTACTTAGCCCCGTGCACCAAGGTCCTACCCCCCCTCCATTCTTCATGTTTTTTAGTATGAACCACTTAGGAGTCAAAAGTACTATAATGGGTATCCCACAAAATGGTATAATGGATAAAGCATTGGATACATAAGCATGAGGTCCCGAGTTTAATTTCAGCTACTGCATCCACCAAAGTAAAGCTCTGGTGCTCTTTTCTCCCTCTCTCATTAGTACCCAAATCGAAAGAAAGAAAGAAAGAAAGAAAGAAAGAAAGAAAGAAAGAAAGAAAGAAAGAAAGAGAGAAGGAAAGAAAGGAAGAAACAAGGAAAGAAAGAGAGGGGGAGTAGAGAAAGAGAAAGAAAAACAATCCTGACTCAAGCTCACCAAGGAGACAGAGTAGCATTCAAAAAATCCTAGGAATGTTTGCACACCACACATCCAACAATGATTTGATATCAAACATCTATTAAATCACATGGCTCAAAAAAGGGAAGAAGACCTGAGTGGTAGATAGCATAACTGTCGTGCAAAGAGTATTTCATGCTCAAGTCTTCAAAAGTCACAGGTTCAATTCCCTGATACCGACATAACCCAGAGCTGAGCAGTGTTTTGGTGTTAAAAAAAGATTTTTCAAGAGATACACACATGGCTCGGAGATATGTGAAGAAACGTTCCACTTCACCAATCATTAGAGAAATGCAAATTAAAACTACGCTGAGATTTCACCTCACACTTGAGAGAATGGCCTACATCAACAAAACAGGAAACTACAGTTGTTGACAATGTTGTGGAGAAACAAGGACTCTACTACACTGCCGGTGGGAATGCAAACTACTGAAGCCCCTTTGGAAGATTGTATAGAGATCTTAAGCAAACAAAACTGGAAATATCTGTAGGAAAATTGTGAGGATGTAGTAGAGCCTGGCAAGGCTTGACCTGAGGGGTGCGACTATCCTGTCAGTCTCTCTCTCTACCGAGAAGTTGAACAAGAAGGACACAAGGACCCTAAAGGTTTCCCTTTCTTATCAGACTTCCTGCCTCACAAAGCATCCTGCATTTTTCTGCCTCCAGGAGCCCGGCATTCCTTAAAACATTACGCCAACTCCCCCTGCTCCACTCTGCATTCCTTGATACTATAGCCCCTCCTTTTATTATCTACATTATCAACCTTCTGCTTTGTCTAACAAATGACAAGTCCTCTACCCTATTCCCCTACCCATTCTGCTCATTTAATATATTCCTTTTCTACTCTCAAGACTGCAGGGTATTATTAATCCTACCAGTTAAAACCCTGGCAGCAGTTGCTAAGGAAGTTCCTACCTTTTTCACCTCTCTCTGCTCCTTTCCTAACCATGTATGGTATTGTCAAGCCACTTCCGTTTCCAACTTGGCTCTTCCCTGTTCCAACCTGGAGAAGCGGGCGGGTTTGCGCCACATGGCTTAACCAAGTGTACTACCGCCGGACTCTGGGGCGCTCGCATAAATAAAGATTAGGACTGCCTCACCGCCACGAGCTTGGTTCCTGGGTCATCTCTCTCTCGCACATCGCTAGCCTGACAATATCTTATGACCCAGCAGTACTACTCTTAGGCAGGGAATCATGGATTTGAAGGGACATATCCAACCCTAGGTTCATAGCTGCATTATTTACAATGGCCAAAGAGTGGAAGCAGCCTAAATGTCCACTGATGGATAACTGAAAAAAAAAAAAACTTATAGGATATAGTCCGTGCAATACTCCTTTGTGATAAAAAATATATATATGATATTGTGTCCATTGGTATAAAAATGGATGAAACTGGAGGTGATTATGCTTAATGAAATAAGTGAAGAGATGAAAGGAAATACTAGATGATCTCACTCATATATGGAATCTAGAGAACTCAAACATATAAACAAACCTAAAACAGAAGAAGCAATTAAACTTCTTAACATTTTGTGACAACTATAGTGGTTATCATTGTGAAGGTGGAGGCAAAATGTGGAGCTATTCCTTATGACCCTTGTAACTCACTAAAATCATATACATACAAATTCTTAGGGATGAGGGGCAGGCAGAGTGACTTAGGAATAGAGTGCAAGTCTTATATTCATGAGGCCCTGTCTATGATCGCTTGAATTAGAGTCTAGAAGATGGTCAAGCTAATAATAAACACACACCTATCACAGGTGGGGCCCTGGATTAGATATACCACATGGGAATACTATGGGCAACACCAGTGGAACTCCACTGATACTTTAGTATATTTGCCTACCCCCCAATAAAAAAACAGAATAAAAATTGATCTATTCAGCATGCAAGAGGTCCTAGTGGGGCGTCAGGTGGTGGTGCACCTGTCTGAGTGTACAAGTCACAACGCACAAAGACTCAGGTTCAAGACCCTTGTCCCCACAAGGGGAAACCTCATGAGTGGTAGAGCAGGTGTGCAGGTGTTTCCTCTTTCTCCCCCCTCACCTCAATTTCTCATTTCATCTATCTTAAAAAAAAAAGTTCCGTTGGTATGGTGTCCATGGATCTTATGTTTGCCAAGAATCAAACCTGAGGCCTGAGACATGAGCTCTACCTATTGAACCATCTATTGTGTACACATTATTCATCAAAAAAGGATTATGCCTTGAATTAGAAACAGCACTTACATTTTAGTGCCTAGGAATTGTTTGAGGGATTCCTCTAACGTACTGGTCCTAGGGTCTCCGGTTTTACAGGCAGTTTCCAGAACACACTTTTTTTTTCATTTATTGTGAAGTGTGGACTTGGAAACCTGAGTGTAACACAAGGACTGGGAGTATCTGTTAAGATCTAGAACCCAGAGTATGTTGTCCATTCTCCTTTCAAAGGATGGAATATTCTCTACCGTTGTTGATCCAAGTTGAGCGCCTGGTCCTATGGGGGCCCACAAAGGGGTCTATTGTGTTGTTCCTGATAGAGATGACTGGTAATATTGGGGAGAGGGATTTATTCTAGGTCTAGGCCCATCATGTATGTTTGGGAAACTCATGACTCCCTGACTAGGGCTCCAGCTGACATGGTGGCCTGATAGTGACTAAAAAGTCATCGTTAAAGTATGCCAGTCTCTTATCCTTATTCAGCTTTTGCAGCCCTTACTTTGATAAGATTAGCTTTGGAGTGAGTGAGTGAGGTATAACAGGAGGTAGGTGAGGAGGGTATGTAAGTAGACACTATTTTATTTTGAACTTTATACTGACTCACTGCAGACTATTGTGTACTTTTGCTTTCAGGTATATATTTTGCCCTAATTTATGGATACTTGTGAACATATGCTCTATCTCCATATGCCCAGAGGGATAAAGAACAGGAAAGCTAGCAAGGGAGGGGATGAGATACGGAGTTCTGGTGGTGGGAATTGTGGGGAGTTGTCCCCCTCTCTTATCCTATGGTTTTGTCAATGTTTCCTTTTTAGAAATAAAAATGTTATTTTGTATTAAAAAAAATCTAGAACACAGAATTCCAACCTCCAGAGACCTTGAAGACAGACTAAACGTGAACTCAGACACCTGACCCAACATTAAAAAACCACTGGCTAAATATTCAGACTAGAGTTTTTGCAAGAATCTCATGCTCACCTGTATTTTGGAGCAATGCTTCATCTTATCCTCCTGAGGTATGGTGTTGGTGACAACTACTGCTTCAAAGCATGCGTTATTGATACGAGAAATGGCAGGACCAGAAAAAATTCCATGAGTCAAGATAGCATAAACTTTTGTGGCTCCAGCTGAGAGAAGTCTGGGGGGGGGGAAACAAAACAGTTAATCTGGATTGATCTTACCTGTCACTACAGAATGCAATTTAGGAATTGTCAGGAAATTGTGAGGAGCCTCACAAAGCACCCTGCATTCCTGATACTATGGCCTATCTACATAATCACTGTTTTGCCTGAAAGATCCCAACCCATTCCATTCTTTTGATCTATTTTCTCTGTAACCTCGAAACTCTCCCTACCTGCAGGGTAATATTAATCCTACCAGTTAAAACCCTTGCAACAGTTGCTAAGGAAGTGTCTACCTTCTCAGGCCCTTTTGCCTTTCTCTGCCCCTTTCCTAGTGATTTCTGTTTCTGACTTGCCACTTCCGGGTCTGCCCTTTAAAAAGCCTGGGCTCTCTGATCAATAAATACATTGCATTGTCTCGCCACCATGTGACTGTTCCTGAGTCATCTCCCTTGAGTCACTGAGTGAGTAGCAGCCCAGGCTGGCTGTGAGTTCTCTCCAACCCAAAGTATGCACCCAGGGAGAGGCACCCCCACGTTAGCCCGGCAAGGAATACATTCGTAAACTCGGGATATCATAACGAAATGACAAGAGTCTTATTCCTCATGATTCTGGAGGCTAGGAGTCTAAGATCAAGGTGCCTATTTGGGAAGCTTATTCCAAAGGAATTATCTTTCGCCTTACTGTTGGCCACCGATCTGGCTGTGTGCTTACATGTGTGGACACAAGAAACAAGCAGGAATCAGTAAGCTCTCTGGTGTTTCTTCCTTCTGGAGATTTACTTAATTTTAGTGAGCGAGAGACCGGAGCACTACTCATCTGCAGCTGATAAGAGTTCAAACCTGGGATCTGTGGCCGTTAAGGCATGAAAGTCTAGACCTCAACCACTGTGCTATCTCTCCAACCGTGGTATCTCTTCATCATGAGGGCAAATTATCAAGACCTCATTCAAATCTACCTCTGAAAGCCTTCACCTCCAAATACCATCATAATGGGTTAGTATCAACATACGAATTCATATTGGAGAAAAATCAGAATAGATTTGGATTCACACAAATTAGTGAACACAGACTACTTTCCTCAATAAAATCTAACTCCTCTTTTTCCGAGGCTCATAGTTGATTATATTTTTTACTATCCCTGTGTTCCGGGAGGTGGCACAGTGGATAAAGCATTGGATTCTCAACCATGAGGTCCCAAGTTCTGTCCCCAGCAGCACATGTGCCAGAGGCATGTCTGGTTCTTTCTCTCCTCCTATCTCTCTCATGAATAAATAAATCATTTCTTACTAGCCCTTGCAGAGTTAGATGAGGATATGTGACTTGATTAACCATAGAAATATAGGCAGAGGGTCAAGGAGATAAGAAGGCTAGTAGAATGCACACTTTACCCATTTTCAAGGTCCCAGCTGTGGTTTATCTTCCCCCCCACCAGTCTTGAAAGTGAAAGAAAAAAAAATCTGTAGGGAACAGAGGAATTGTGCTCGCCCTGGTGGCAATTAAAGAAAATATGTAAGCACTACTTTCAGTATATACTACTTGTTGGTTGTTTATAAATATATTCCATGACTGATTCTTTATCTTCTCCTCCCTTTCTGCATGGCCAAAATGAAATTTCTTAGAGCTATACATTAAAAATTAAAAATCCATTAAAAATACAGCACTAGACTAAATGTGAATGCTGCCATTGGAACACAGTATCTTAACATAGAAGTTATGTTAAGCTATGAGAAGCTGTGTTAAGACACTGACATTTTAAGGAGTTGATCAGCTATCGCAATTTTCATACCTCATAAATACAAGGATTCAAATCAGATTTAAAAAATATTTTACTTTAATGAGATAAAGAAAGAGAACCGACAGCATTGCGCTGGCTTGTAATGGTGCTTGGGGTTGAACATAGGACTTCAGAGCCTCAGGTATGAGTCTTTTTTGCAGAAAAATTATGCTCTCTCCCAATCCTCCAGCTTGTTAGTTCTAAGTACCAATTACTCAGCACTCACTTGTCAGCTGCATGACAGATTGTGCCACAAGTGTCGGCCATGTCATCCACCAAAATGGCCACCCGATCCTTCACATCCCCCACCAGCACCATGCGGTCCACTTCATTTGCCTTCTTTCGTTCTTTGTGAATCAAAGCAAAGTCCACATTCAACCGGTCTGCAATGGAGGTCACTCTGCAAAACAAGGTGTTCGGTTAAACCTGTGTGTCGGGATCTTAAAGCAAAAGAAATGGACTAAATAATGGGTCTGTTTTTAGGGGAGACTATACCTTGGAACAAATAGTTCCAGGGCTGGAAAAAATGCAAATTTGACCTATATCACAAACTGAATCTTAGAGATTAATGCTTTCATATTTTGAAAGCAGACTGTGAATGTTAGTCAAACTCAGATCATAATTCACTTAGGGTTATAGTAACTGACAGATGTCCTCACCAGTATGAGGAAGCAGCAATGCTAAGGTCCATTTCACTTAATGTATTGCTAGCAGCACAAAAAAATAGTTAACTAGAGTGCTGATCAACCCAATTTGACATGCAGATGTAGACATGAGAGAAATTGAATCTAACAGGAGAAGCAATACCTAGCCCATTCCACTATAAACTCCCCCCATCGTAATCTACCAACTGCCAATGTCAACTGTACCCACTTTGGGGATTCCTTTTATAAATGTCAGGAAAAAAATTTAATTAACCAGGCAAGTTGAGCCTCTCCGTAGAACCCAAAGTATCTCTAATTTTTTTTTCCTTTTTTGTCAAATAAAACAACCCCGGTTGGAAGGTGGAATAGGAGGCACATATGTTTGGTGACAAACTGCCGTATTTGACCATATTTGCCATATTCATTCAAACAAAAATGCATCAAAATTTGCTGAAACAATGTAAATGACTGTGTGTCCTAGTGACATCTGTCCATACTCATGTGTGGAGAGACCTGCACTTTGTGGTGTTTTTCGAAATGTAATACTGATCTACAGCATTATGTCCTATTCCCCTGGTAACTATAGCCATGTATCTGAGTTTACTGGCTTGAAGAGAGCCTGTGACCATATAATACAGAATATGTAAGCTTGAACTGTGAAACGGGCATGTATTTGTACTCTGATCTAAATGAATCAGACCCTGTACTCTCCGCTATTATTGAATGGGCACATAATCAAATCTGTTTAGTTGAGGCAAACACTTGATTAAGATCCCAAACTGTTCATGTAAAATGGCCAATGGTGCTAGATGAAGCATAAAAGGCCAGGAGAAAGTCATTCCCTACAACTTCTTGAGAACTATGTGCAAGTTACAATTACACACTCAAAACCTTGCCAAGGGGAGTCAGGCGGTAGCACAGCGGTTTAAGCGCACATGGCGCAAAGTGCAAGGACCTGCGTAAGGATCCTGGTTCAAGCCCCCACCTCCCCACCTGCAGGGGAGTCACTTCACAGGCGGTGAAGCAGGTCTGCAGGTGCCTATCTTTCTCTCCCCCGCTGTCTCCCCCCCTCTCTCCATTTCTCTCTGTCCTATCTAACAATGATGACACCAATAATAATAACTACAACAACAATGAAAAAAAAAGGGCAACAAAAGGGAAAATAAATATTTTTTTAAAAGTGGTCCAGGAGGTGGCACAGTGGATAAAGCATTGGATTCTCAATCACGAGGTCCTGAGTTCAATCCTCGGTAGCACATGTACCAGAGTGATGTCTGGTTCTTTCTCTGTCTCCTATCTTTCTCATAAATAAATAAATTCTTAAAAAACAAACAAACAAACAAACAAAAAAACCTTGCCAAGATAGAAATGAAAGCTACTCATTTTAAAAATAGTCCACTATTGGGGAAAAAATACGTGCTTACTATAAAAAGTATAGCTTTGATGTCCATATTTAACACAGTATTTGCAGTCCCAATCAGAGCAATTAACAAAAAGAAATAAGGAATCAAAACTGGGAAAGAAGTCTTCCACTTCTTGCAGATAACATAAATATGGAAAACCTAAAAGATTCAACTTAAAATCTTTTTAGGAGCAGTAAACCAAATATAGTAGAATAATAGGCTATAAAAAAATCCAAAAGTGGTGGAATTTTTACATGCGAGAAAAGTCAAGAAAACAACCCCATTACAACTGTAATGAAATAAATCTAACAAAGCAGCAAACGATTTGTATACCTAATTATTAACAAAAAACGACAGTTACAAGCAGAAGACAAAAGGAAATGGATATCCCATGCTCATGGAACGGTAGAATTCACATTAAAATAACTATACTGCCCAAAGCATTATACAGATTCAAAATAATTCCTATTCAAATCCAAATGAAAGGAACTACAACAATTACTGGAATTTGCTTAGAACTACAAGAGATTCAGAATTCCCAAAGTAGTCCTAAGGGGGCAAAAAAAAAAAAAAAAGATTTAGAATGGAGAAGTCATGTTGTCGACCATCAAACTATACTACAAAGATATAAAAATCAAAATACTCTATTATTCGAATGAAAGCAAACCCACGTGTCAATTGAATAGAATTGAGAACTCAGAAGAAATAAAGCCTCAAACATAAGGACAATTCATCTATAGACAATGGAGTAAAGAACATAAAACAGAGAGGGAAGTCTCAATATGAAAACCAAACAGCCACAAGCAAAAAAGTGGACTGGGACTACCACCTCACATCACATAGTAAACTCAAAATGGATCAAAAACTTAGGTGTTGAACCCCTAACTGTTGGGAGCCATAATGACACTGCACATCATGCCCCTAAGATGGCGCCGGCCATGTGGTGGATAAACCAGTCAAGTGGTAAACAACTTTGCGGAAGTTGGAGGATCCAACTGAACAGACTGCGTGCTGTACAGGTGATCTGTTTTATGATTGGTAGAAAGCTGCATGATCTATGAATGCTGCATGCTTGCTTAATGCCCATTAGCTGACTATGTAACACTGAAAGGTACTTAAGGCCATAAGAAGGAAATTAAGGAAATTGAGGAAAGAGACTCTGGTGTCCGTGTCGTTTTTGCGGG
>NW_026648077.1:0-42890 GCF_950295315.1 Erinaceus europaeus | reverse complement strand
GGAAAGTCATAGGAGCTGTGTGATAATGGGCTCCATCACCTAAATTTTACAGAGTAACTGATACTTAGGGAAAAGCAGCTCAGAAGGAGCCCCGCAGCTGGAAAGTGTGTCTAACCCCTAAGCTCTTGTTTTTATAAGATCATTTCAACCTCTAAATATTGAGGGCAAGGCCAAGCAAAGAAAAATGAATAGCCTCTAATTATCAGGAGGAGAAACTAAATGGTAGTAATAATAATATATTCAGTGTCTGGGGAAATAATTCAACTAGTAGAGCATCAGATTCAGATCCTGAGGTTCCTGGTTCAATCCCCAGAACTTCATGTACCATAATTGTGCTCTGCCTTATCTTTTCTCTCTGCCTCATTCAAAACTCTCCCTCTCATGTGCAATAAATAAAATAAATCCTAAATTAAAGCAAATCTTTAAAAATTATTTTTTAAATAATCTAAAAGAATAAGAGAAGAAAGAAGCACAGTACATGTAACCCCAAATACATTCATTTAAAAAATTTTTAATGAAAAAAAAAAGGATTGCCACTAAGATTATTGATACCCACAAGATGAATCCACTGCTCCTGGAGAGCATTTTTTTCTTTTTCTTTTTTGATAGAGACTAAGAGAAATTGAAAAGAAAGGGAGAGACTAAGAGGGATAGAAAAAGAGACACCTGTTTCACTGCTCATGAAGTGTCCTCTCTGCAAGTGGGGACCAGGAATTTGAACCCAGGTCTTTGTGCATTGTAACATGTGTGGTCTACTGGGTGCACCAGTGCCTGCCCCCAATACATCCTTGATTACACTAAATATAAATAGCTGTTGAAGATAAAGATTGTCAGCTTCTGGTTTAGAAGCTTACAAGACACCCACATCAGAAAAAGTATAAAGACAGAAAGAGACAAAGTCTGAAGCAGGGGTGCTGGAGGCTATAGGACATAGTCTCCCTCAAACCTCAAAGTCACCTTGACCACAGTTGTCCTGTATGTGAGTTTTTTCCAGTGTATGGTTTAATGGAAGGCAGCCCATGCACTAGCATTAGGAGAGCCATCAGACCATGGGACTTTCTTGGACAACCTGAGCCTGTCTCCTCTGAGAAATGGAATAGTAACTCATACCCTGTAGGGTTGCTGGGAGAGCTGGAGACAACATGTTCGTAGCAGCTAGCACACATCACAGTCCTTACACTATTTTTTGGTTTCTATTGTGGTCATTTGATTTGTGCCTACGTAATCAGCAAGACATGAGCTATCCCTGACAGTTTCATAAAATGTCAAAACGTTTTCTCTGTGCGTTTTCAGTGGGGAAAGAATGTGGTTGGTGGTCAGTGGCTGAGGGTAAGTCCCTTATTCCTCCCAGGCTGGGAAATCCCAGTGGGGTCAAGGAGTGAGGCCAGACATATTCTTCCTGTTTGTTTGAACGCTGACCAATCTGTTGCTCTGTCTGTGATTAGGTCCCACTCCTGCTCAGGGGTTGGTGACTTCCTCCTGTCCACCCAAGTCTCCAGGGTCTTTCCTATCTCCAAGGCCTCTGATGGTTTGCTTGCTGTCCTCTCCTTCCTGTGGGCTTGTCCCTGCTGGCAACCACTATTCAGCCAGCCTCCCTGCCCCGAGCCCCCTCCAAGCCTGGCTGGCTTTTCCACAGCCCCCACTAGTGTTCTCCCCCTTCCTCTGTCATGGAAGTACACACTTCCTTATCTGAAATATCAAAAAGCAGATATTCAAAAATAACTTTAAGGAGCCAGGGGGACAGCACAGTGGTTTATGTAACACTTTCATGCCTGAAGTTCTGAGGTGCCAGGTTCAGTCCCCAGCCTACCATAAGTCAGAGCTGAGTAGTGCTCTGATTTAAACAAAATAATAATAAAATAAGATAACTTTGAGGACCAGGGAGATAGCACAGTGGTAATACCAGAATTTTATGTCTGAGGTCCCCCTAGGTTATAGGTCTAATCCCTGTACCACCATATACCCGAACTGAGAAGTGTTCTGGTCTCTTCTTTTATCTATCTATCTATCTATCTATCTATCTATCTATCTATATATATATATATCATCTACCTATCTATCTCTTTCTCAAATGAATAAATAAAATCTTAAGAAAAAAAAAAACCAAGTGAAGTAACCAACAAAAAAAACTTTTAAAAAATAACTAGTATCAACTGAGTTGGGGCTAAATCTGATCTACCCTAACATGAGGGTATTTGGAGTCTTTATTTTGTCTTTTTCTGCTCAGACATTTCACAGGGAAGCTCTGGTGTGTGTGTCTGTGTGTGTGTCTGTGTGTGTGTGTGTGTGTGTGTGTGTGTCTGTGTGTGTGTGTGTGTGTGTGTGTGTTTACCAGAGCACTGCTCAACTCTGGTTTATGGTGGTGCTAGGGACTGAACCTGGGATCTTGGAGCCCCAGGCATGAAAGACTTTTTTTTTTTTATATTTATTTACTTATTCCCTTTTGTTGCCCTTGTTTTACTGTTGTAGTTGTTGTTGTTGTTGGATAGGACAGAGAGAAATGGAGAGAGGAGGGGACGATTGAGAAGTGAGAGAAAGATAGACACCTACAGACCTGCTTCACCACTTGTGAAGCAACTCCCCTGCAGGTGGGGAGCCAGGGGCTTGAACCGGGATCCTTAGGCCGGTCCTTGTGCTTTGCACCACCTGTACTTAACCCACTGAGCTACCGCCTGACTCCTGCATGGAAGTCTTTACATAACCATTATGTTATCTCCCCAGCCATTTAATTTGATTTACTTTCACTTAACTAAGGGTATTAATAGACCCTTTTGGTTGTTGTATAGTATCAGCACACACATCAGGGGACCTTTCTGAATTCCAGGGAGGCCTGAAAACCCATACTAGCCTGACCGCAGGGCTTTGAGTGTGGAGGTACGAGACCCAGCAATGACAGCCTGAGGGCCACAGGCCTGGCACCAGGACATTAGCTCCTCAGTACACGGATGAGGAGACTGACACCCAAGGTCACACAGCAGAAGGTGGCAGAACCCAATTGTTCTGAGCATCCAGCCATCTACACATTCCTTTGTACCAAGTCTTCCTCTTCCCCCCTTTTGCTCCCCTCCCTCCTCCTTTTTTAAAAATTTATTTTTAACTTTATTTATTTTAGTTGATAGGACAGAAAGAAATTTAGAGGGAAGAGGGACATAGGGAGGGAGACAGAAAAGCACCTGCAGTTCTGCTTCCCCCCTACAGGTGGGGACCAGGTGCTTGAACCCAGATCCTTGCGCACTATAATGACTGCACTTAACCAGGTGAGCTACCACCTGGCCCCATAAAGATAAAACCTTTTTTCCCTACCAGACCACTGCACAACTCTGGTTTATGGTGGTGCTAGGGGTTGACCTGAGACCCCAGAGCTTTAGACATGGAAGTCTTTTTGCATGACCATTATGCTGTCTTCCCAGCCCTCCTTCCTCTTTCTTTATCTTATTTATTTATTGTAGAGCCAAGATCTTTTGCACACACAGTTTCATCACTCCTGACAGAGAAAGAGAGAGACACAACAGCGCCAGATCTTCCTCTGGTGCCATTTTACCTCTTCCATGGTGCCAGAGCTCAGATCAGGGCTGCCTGTGCATTGCCAGGCATACACCCTACCTGGTGAGTCTCTCCAGCCCCCTAAAGCCCTTTCCTTTCATCAGCCCCTTACTCCTTGTTCTCTAGCCTCCCGATAGTACTGGGACTTCAGTATATAGCAGTGCCTAGTTCGTTCATGTGACCGTATTCATTCATACTCTGTATACAGCATCTGAAAATGCTGACTCTGGCTTAGTAGGTCTGGGTGTGCTCTGCATTGCTTAATGTGCCCCCAATTGCTGCTAGGCCCCTCTTTGAGTAGCAGGGGGCTAACTGACAGATGGAGAAACAGAGCAGTGAGAGACTCGGTCCCCGCTGTCAGCAGTCTTCTTACAAAAAAGCTCTCAATGCACCTGATCCAGATGTGGTGCTACCTGTGTTTGATTGGTGAAAAGACAAATGCAGAGTAGGTAAGTCACTTGCCCCAGGTCACACATCTCAGAAGCGGCTAAGTCAGGATCTGGACCCCAGGTACCGAGAGTATGTGCTGTTAACTTGTACACAGTACTCAGGATAGAGGTAGACCATGCCAGTGAAGTGAGACAACCATTGCTGGTGGAGTGACAAAACCAGAGCATGACAGGGAATGGCTGGGTCCTTTTCACCACAGGGTCAACTTTTAAGGTAGACAAAACTGTCCCCTGTAAGTACCCAGACTGGTTTTCTTTTTCTTTTTTATTGATATGTTTTGCCAGAGCACTGATCAGCTTTGATTTATGATGGTACCAGAGGCTGAACTGAGACTTCAGAGGCGCAGGCATGAAAGTCTTTGCAGAACCATTATGATCTAACTCCATCCGGAAGCTTTCTCTTAAATGGATTGCTCATTTTCCAGCCTTTTCTTGAGACTCAAGGCCGCTATCATGATTAGTAATGTTTGTAGCTATTCTAAGATCTGAGTTCTATTTCAGTTTACTATGATATATTCCTATGCTTATGTGTATGTTCCTATGTATCTACTTGTTTATTAATGAGAGAGAGAGAACCAGAGCATCCTTCTGGAACATGCAAGGCCAACGATCAAACTTGAGGCCACATGCTTGCAATTTGGACAACTGCCCACTGTGAAGCTTCCTAGGCCACCTATGCAAGCTTCTAATAAACTGTGGGTTGGGAGATGACATTGATCAACTCATTTGAATTAATGTGTCAAATAAAGGGTGTACTGGTACAGGGTGAGGCCAGAGCAGTTTCTGTAAGACAAGTCTGTTTTGGCTTTTGTGTGTGGAATTTAGGGCATTCTGTCTGTTGCTCACTTACATGTTTCTGCTTATCTCTTGGTTGGTGGCGCGTCTTTGAGGGTGGAGGGGGCTAGATAAGCATCCCTTCTATCTGATTTTTAGGATGGAATGTGATCCAACTCCCAGGGGAATGTTTCAAAGCCCCATTCCATACTCTGAGGCTGGATATGTACTTCTGCATTTTGAAAAAATTTGCATCTGATGCCAACTGTGCTTGCTGAGGAGCTATTCTATGCTCCAGGAATGGGGTGCTGTGGATGAGAACACCTACTTTCTCTTACTTCACAACACCAGCTATATAAGCACACAGAAACACTCGAAGCCAGTTGAGGCCTGGTCCTCTTCAGAAAATGAGAGTTAGTGACAATGCAGGGAGGATGGGCTGCCTAGATGTGAGCTAACCACTGACCTTTGAATCTTCTTTGAATGTCTGTTTCTGCATCTGTAAAAGTAGAGATTGCTCTTCCTTGCAGAGCTGCTGTGATGGTACAGCACTTGAAAAGCTCCAGGGTTGTGTGTGTGTGTGTGTGTGGGGGGGGCGTTGGCGTTGGCAAGCAGTAACAAAGTGGGTTAAACACACATGGGGCAAAGTGCAAAGATTCTGGTTCAAACCCCCGGCTCCCCACCTGCAGGATAGTCACCTTATAAGAGGTGAAGGAGGTTTGCAAGTGTCTATCTTTCTCTACCCTGCTGTCCCCTCCTTTCTCGATTCTTTCTGTCCTCCATGAGGATAATTTCTGGAACCATCCGTTCCACCCCGGTTCCATGGCTGCCAGTTCTTAGCAACATCGCCCCGCCAGATATTCGTCGGGATGCGGCATCATCTGAGTTCATTTCCCACATCTACGCTCGACCGGACCTGCCAATATGCGCAGATATCTTCGCCCACCCTGTCCAACGCTTGACGTCTCGTCACCCAATCTGGTCCCCTATGCCTACACTGAACTTCTCTGTTCCAGTCTCTTGGAAACAGAGTTGGCAGTCAGCTGAGGTAAAGAAAAAACACCTCATCACAGACCCCTGCAAGCGTCAACCCGGCTTTGACCTAGCACGTTATGATTGGGCCCTCCTCAATCGCTATGGAACAGGCCATGGCCGGTGCGCCACTATGTTCCATCACTGGGGAGCCAGAGACGACCCGAACTGCCCCTGCGGCTCCAGACAGACTATGACCCACATAGTCAACGACTGCCACCTCTCCAGATTAAAAGGAGGTCTCGAAACTTTACATCAGGCTCAGCCTGACGCTGTTGACTGGCTACGGAAGAAGGGCAAACGCTAGAAGAAGAAGAACCAACAACAAAAACAAGGGCAACAAAATGTGTCAATAAAATGGGAAAAATGGTCTCTAGAAACAGTGGATTCATAGTGCAGGCTCTAAGCCTCCTCGATAACCCTGGAGGCAAAAAAAAAAAAGAAAGAAAGAAGAGAAAATCTCCAGTTAAACTGTAAAGTGGTGTCCACACATCTGTGGTGAGACTCTCAAGGGCTGTAGAGAACTCAGCCTACTCTTTGTTTTGTCCTGAGTAGGGCTTCATCACTCCAGGAAACATTTTGAGATAGAAAGAGGTGGTGAGGGTGGTGGTGGTGGCATACCCGGTGAAGCAACACACATTACAGTGCACAAGGATCCAGGTCCAAGCCCTTGGCCCCCACGTGCAGGGGAGAAGCTTCACAAGTGGTAAAGCAATGCAGCAAGTATCTCTCTTTCTTTATCTTCCCTTTTCCTCTCGGTTTCTCGTTGTCTCTATCCAATAAATAAAATTTAAAAAGGTAAAATAAAATAAAATTGCAGCTGAATTCAAGCCTGAGCTACACATATGGCAAAGCAGGCACACTATCCAGGTGAGCTAATTTCCCAGCCCCTCCAATGGGACTTGGCTGTGTAGGGAGGTAGGTTGGGACCTCAGTGGACAGAACAGCCCTCCTGCCAGTAAAGGCCTCATTCTTTGTGTTTAGATGCTCATGACAAACTTGGCCATGGACTCTGCGTATGTCTTTCACAGCCTCCTGGCTTCCCCTCCTGGCTCCCGCCCATGGCCTTCTTCTCATGGAGCCCCATCTCTATCCACTCTAGGTGTCTCAGGTTTTCAGGCATCGTTGTGAGAGAGGGAACTGGCTTGGTGAGCTGCCATCAGTGTAGAAGGTCCCTACTGAGTCGAGACAGAATGCTGGACTTCTCCTCCCACAGCTCCAGCCTGTCAATGGCTGTCATTGTCTCAGGCCCAACCTTGGCACAGGCAGTTGCGGCCAGGCTGTGGGCTCCTGGGCCCTCACAGAGTAAAGTCGTGCCTGTGGGGGCTGTGGGCACAGTTGCCCTTGGCCAGAACAGCAGTACTGTCTGCTGCAGAATGCAAACTATTTTTTATACAGGGAGACCAGCACCACCACAGCTAAATGGGCTTGTGAGTGGTACTTGCCCATCACATCTCACGTGTCACTCAGCTAGGGCCAGGCCAGCCTGTGGTGTGCAGTCTGGAGAGGTCGGCTGCTGTAGTTTTTCCTGCTGAGGAAAACAAAACAAAACAAAAAAAACCTCTCTTCCCAGTCTCTTCCTGCTCCTGAGGCTAGTATTTCTGTGTGCATTTCCCATCCCTGTGATCAAAGTCAGCATTTTTACATGGGGATAGTCACTCCAGCATTAGCTACAATAAGGAAAACTCAGGATTGATTTAATTTATTTATTTACTGTTTTCTCAGAGCACTACTCAACTCTGGCTTATGCTGGTACCAGGAATTGAACCTGGGACCTCAGAGTCTCAGGCATGAAAGTCTTTCACAAAACCACTGTGCTATCTCCCTGACCCTTAAGCTGAACTCTTATGTTCAGTCATGGGGAGCCTAGTTATTTATAACTGGGGATGTTTATATGACAATGCACACGTAGGCATTCAGAGCTCTGTGATTAGAGGCCAGAAGATAGCTCCCCCATAGGGCTCATGCCTAGCCATGCATGTGGCCTGAGTTTAAGCCTAGGTACGATATGGAAGTACCATGGCATGGAAGGAAGCTCCCTTGCTGTGGTATCTCTCCTGTTCTCTCTATCTCTGTCTGAAATTTACTTGTTATTTTTTTAAATTATCTTTATTAATTGGGTAGAGATAGCCAGAAACTGAGAGAGTAGGGGAGATAGAGAGGGAGAGAGAAAGAGAGACACCTGTAGCACTACTTCATCACTTGCAAAGCTTTCTTCCTGCAGGTGGGGATCAGGGGCTTGAACCAGGGTCCCTGAGCACTTCTTCTTCTTCTTCTAGCGTTTGCCCTTCTTCTGTAGCCAGTCAACAGCGTCAGGTTGAGCCTGATGTAAAGTTTCGAGACCTCCTTTGAATCTGGAGAGGTAGCAGTCGTTACTCTACCAGGTGCGCCACCACCCAGCCCCTTCTGTCTGAAATTTTAAAAGAGTAAAAAAGATAGCCAAACATCTGTGAAATTGGGCATGCTCAAGGTCCTCAAAAAACAACAGCAGGGAGTTATGTGACAAATGTGTTTGTGTATGTGTATCTATACATGTGTACTTTACACAGAAGGACTTGAAGGAAAAAGAGGGAGAGAGAACCAGAGCATCACTCCGGCATATGCATTGCTAAGGATCAAATTTAGAACCTTATATTTGAGAATCCAGGACTTTGTCCACTGTACCATCTCATGTGTCACACCAAGTCCTCATACATTTGAGACACGTGTTTTACCACTGAGCTTCACAGCCTCTCACTCTCATTTCTTTTCTTTCCTTATTTATTTATTTATTTTTTTTGGCCTCCAGGGTTATTGCTGGGACTCAGTGCCTGCACCATGAATCTACTGCTCCTGGAGGATTTTTTTTTTAATTTCTTTATTGGGGAATTAATGTTTTACATTCCACAGTAAATACAATAGTTTGTACATGCATAACATTCCCCAGGTTCCCATATAACAATACAACCCCCACTAGGTCCTCTGTCATCCTTCTTGGATCTGTACTTTCCCCCCAACCCACCCCAGGATCTTTTAGTTTGGTGCAATACACCAACTCCAGTTCAGGTTCTATTTGTGTTTTCTATTCTGATCTTGTTTTTCAACTTCTGCCTGAGAGTGAGATCATCCCATATTCATCCTTCTGTTTCTGACTTATTTCACTTAACATGATTTTTTCAGGCTCCGTCTAGATCAGCTGAAAACTATGAAGTCACCATTTTTAATAGGTGAGTAGTATTCCATTGTGTATATATACCACAACTTGCTCAGCCACTCATCTGTTGTTGGACACCTGGGTTGCTTCCAGGTTTTGGCTATTACAAATTGTGCTGCCAAGAACATATGTGTACACAGATCTTTTTGGATGGGTGTGTTGTGTTCCTTAGGTTATATCCCCAGGAGAGGAATTGCAGGATCATAGGGTAGGTCCATTTATAGCCTTCTGAGAGTTCTCCAGACTGTTCTTCACAGGGGTTGGACCAATTGACATTCCCACCAGCAGTGTAGGAGGGTTCCTTTGACCCCACACCCTCTCCAGCATTTGTTGCTGTTACCTTTTCTGATGTATGACATTCTCACAGGAGTGAAGTGGTATCTCATTGTTGTCTTTATTTGCATTTCTCTGACAATCAGAGACTTGGAGCATTTTTTCATGTGTTTCTCAGCCTTTTGGATCTCTTCTGCGGTGAATATTCTGTACATGTCCTCTCCCTATTTTTGGATGGAGCTATTTGTTTTCTTGTGGTTGAGTTTGGAAAGGTCTTTATATATTTTGGTTATTAAACTCTTGTCTGATGTATGGCATGTAAAGATCTTCTCCCATACTGGGAGGGGCCTCTTGGTTTGGATATTGGTTTCTTTTGCTATGCAGAAGCTTTTTAATTTGATGTAGTCCCATAGGTTTATGCTTGCCTTAGTCTTCTTTGTAATTGGATTCATTTCATTGAAGATGTCTTTAAAATTTATGCAGAAAAGAGTTCTGCCAATATTTTCCTCTAATCTGATAGTTTCTGATCTAACATCCAAGTCTTTGATCCACTTGGAATTTACTTTTGTGTTCGGTGAATATAGTGGTTCAGTTTCATTCTTCTGCAAGCTTCAACCCATTTTTGCCAACACCATTTGTTAAAGAGACTCTGCTTTCCCCATATAATAGTCTGGGTACCTTTGCCAAAGATTGGGTGCGTACTTCTGGGCTCTCAATTCGATTCTACTGCACCATGAATCCACTGCTCCTGGAGGCTCCCCCCCCCTTTTTTGTTGCCCTTGTTGTTTTATCATTGTTATGGCTATTATTATTCTTGTCATTGATGTCATTGTTGTTGGATAGGACAGAGAGAAATGGAGAGAGGAGGGGAAGACAGAGAGGGGGAGAGAAAGGCAGACACCTGCAGACCTGCTTCACCGCTTGTGAAGCAATCCCCCTTCAGGTGGGGAGCCGGGGGCTCAAACTGGGATCCTTATGCTGGCCTTGCACTTTGCACCATGTGTGCTTAACCCGCTGCACTACCGCCCGACCCCCACCTTCATTTTCTTTTCTTTTCTCTTTTCTTAGGCCAGTCCTTGGGCTTGTCGCCATGTACGCTTAACTCGCTGTGCTACCGCCCAGTCCCTTCCCTTTTCTTTTCTCTCTCTCTCTTTCTCTCTCTCTTTCTCTCTCTCTTTCTTCCAGGGTAATGGCTGGGTAACTACAAATCTACCACTCCCAGCGGCTATTCCCCTCCCCTTTTCATTTTATTGGATAGGACAGAGAGAAATTAAGAGAGGAGAGGTAGATAGGTAGATAGGTAGATAGGTAGATAGATAGATAGATAGATAGATAGATAGATAGATAGACAGACAGACAGTCAGACACCTGCACACCTGCTTCACCACTCATGAAGCATCCCTGCTGCTGGAGGTGAGGGGTTGAGCCCGTGTCCTTATGCATAGTACTATGTGTGCTTAACCGGATGTGCTACCACCTGGCCCCCACCAGCCCCTCATTGACAGATCCTATAGGGAGTTGTATTTTCAGGGAAAAACTAGGTTTTCTGTTAAAGGAATGGCATTATAAAGGGGAAATTTCTAGCGCCAACCATCTGAGAGGCGTTTGGAGAATAAAGCCTTCTCACTGCCTTGAAGTCACCCCAGAGGCCCGTGCTCTGATTGTCCTTGTAGGGAGAGTGTCAAGGAAGCTGGAGATGAGGAGGTCACAGTGTCCAGAGCCAGGACACTTCCAGAAGGAGCACCTTGTCACCAACATGTTAAAAGGGAGTTAGAGTGAAGCAGACATTTAGGCTGCCAGTTAGAAGGGTGACCAGGTTTTTGTCTTCCTTCTTGGTAAAAATATTTGCTCCCTTCATTCAGAAAAGAAGAGAAGGTTCCTTAATCAACTCTGTTAAACCACCACCATGGATGACTTCTGGGGCTTGGGGTTAAAGTTGAGTGGGGTGGGGGGTTTGATGGAGGCCTTTACTTTTTAACATCTGTCCTTTGCATAGTTTAAATGAGAGAGAGAGTATTGCAGATGATTTTTATTTTGTGCATATGTGGGTTTTTGGGTAGTCTTTAATTTTCAAATTATGAACATAAGATCCTTTTGTAATAAGGGGGGAAAATGCCCTAATGAAAGGCCCAAACAGATGCAGTTGGCCACTGGGTGGTCATCCTGCTGTCTCCCCCTGCAGGCTGCCGACCACCCTGACCCTAAGCCAGACTTCTGGGCTGGGCAGCTGCCCACATTTGGCAGGGGTAGAACTAGGGCAGGGAGCAGACAGCCTTGGTCCTTCATTCTGCCCACCCCAGCCCCTCTGGCCATATCTCCAACCCCTTAATGACAGATATAGTGGGTTCATATCGATGTTATGGCTTTAGCTGTCTCCCCAGGCTTATGCCTCCCTGCCCCCTGCCAGTTGCCAGGCCTCCCTGCTTAGTTGGACTCCAGCCTGAAGCCTTCTGACCAGCCTTTCCTGGTGCTGGGAGTGCCTCAGCCTATCACTCACCAGCATGTGGTAGCTGGCTGAACCTCCAGCGCTGCAATTGCTATGACCAGAAAAATGCTTCCAACCTTCACCAGGACTTTGTTTGGTCTGGAGATCAAGGCTTATGCTTTTGGCCATCAGGTAAGCACAGCACAAGGTGAACAGAAAACCCAGAGCAGGAGAGGCTGCCAGTCCTAACTTTATAAGGCCAGCTGCAAAAACATCAAGGACTTTCAGGTTCCTGAGACACCTGTCAGGCAGTCCTCCAGGAATTGTTATTCCAATATTGGGACCTTGAGGTCTTACCTCTGAAGTATTTCCCTCACCTGTAAAATGAGGATGAGAACAAGTTCTTAAACCAGGAACTCCAACAGGGTCAAATAGGTTAGTGCTTGTGCACAGGTTTTGTGAGTGAGAAGGGCTTAAATGTAACCTCAGTGAGTTACTGTGAGCTTAACATTGGCTATCACCTCAACTGTCATTTATTAAACCTTTGAGCAGTCAAGAAGAAAAGCTCTGGAGCTTGGGAGTCTGTTTTTTTGTGTTCCTAGGGCCTCAGGCATATGCTATTTCACTAATCTGGGCTGACTTTCTTCAGACAGAGAGGGAGAGACATCACAGCAGCAAAGCTTCCCTGGTGCCTTAGTACTTTCATGTGGTCTGTTGAACCTGAGCCGTGTGCATGGTGAGGCAGGCACCCTCCCAGGTGAGCTATTTCCCCAGGCCCAGGGCTCTGGGTTTTGGCAAACTTTAGAGAAGACCCTGGACCTGCTACTCACTGTGAAACGTCCAGTAGTTAACTTCCCCGGGTCTGAGCTTGCTTATCTAGATACTGGGGTGACTGGTGGGAACTATAACACCTGTCCTCCTCAGCAGACAGGGGCAAGGATGTGGGCTGCTGAGGATGGATGCTCCCATTCCTCAGGGGTTCATGATGTTTCTGCCTTATGCTGGCCAGTGGCAGGGATATGCAGTCAAAGATGGATGAGACCCTGCCCTGCCTATAAGAAGGAGTACTCTAATGGACTAGAGACAAAGAAAATGCTCACTGCTACACTGACACAGAGCAGAGAAGGTTAGGGACCAGTGAACATGAAGAAACTGAAGATGATTGTTTCTGGTCACCTCTTGATGCCACTCGTGTTTTTCGTGGCTCTGCTGGTTTTGGGGCATGTCAGGAGTGGAGGTGGGGAGCCCTACCATCCTCGTGAGCAGTCTCATCTTCCCAGACAAACAGAAGAGGCTGGGTGGGGCATTCTGAAGCTTTGAAACCATCTTGGTATGAACCCCAACCCAGTGGAGAGATTCCAGGCAGTGTGTGAATGCAGCAATCTGTGAAAACTCAGCATTCTGAGGGAGACGTCAGCAGACAAAGGCAGCAGCCGGGTGGCCTGGGAGTAATGTCAGCATGACCTCTGAGGGCCAGGCGAGAAGGCTCAGAGGGCTTCTCAGGAGACCCACAGCTGGCAGAAGTGTCCCTCATTGTCTCTGGGAAGAGGAGCCACTGTCCTGCCTCCCTCCACTAAGAACTGGCAGGAGCAGACATGCTGGGTGAGGGCTATAGAGGTGAGCAGCATGGCATGTTCACGCTGCCCATGTGTGATCAGATGCCAGCCCTTGTCCCAGAGACCTGGGAGCACCTCACATGGCAAGGGTGGCCTCTTGTCAACACAGAGCAGCAGGGAGTAAGAGCTGGGTGGAGGCCCTGACTACACCCAAAAGACTGGCTCAGGAGTGTGCCTGGCCCCAGCTGGAGGGCTCAGGGGTGCTGCCTGCCCAGTGGACCTCTTCTCTCCCTCACAGAGACACAACCACTACCTTCTCCTCCTCTCTTCCTCCTCCTCCTCTCCTCCTCCTCTCCTCCTCCTCCCCTCCTCCTCCTCCTCTCCTCCTCCTCCTCTCCTCCTCCTCCTCTCCTCCTCCTCCTCCCCTCCTCCTCCTTTCCTCCTCCTCTGAGGTTGCCACCATTTACACACACAGCAGGGTCTGTGGGGGCGGAGGCTTTTTCCAGACATGTATTTAAGTGAGGAGAGAAAACAAGGCGAGTCGCCCAGGGTCTGTCAAGTCAGTCGACAGCTGCGCACAACTCCAGAGGCCAAAAATAAGACACCAGCGAGGGTCACCTGGTTTTGGGGAGGTGGACAAGGTTGATGAGGCCCTGCAATCACACTCTGGGGAGAGGCAGCCCTTCAACCCAGTCTGTCAAGCTCCTGGCTCCTGGTCCAAAGGTGGCAGAGCCCTGATTGTGGCTGTGAGTAATAGTGACTCAGGGAAAATTGCAAGGACACAGGGAACACCCCGAAGTCATCCAGGGACATGCCCTGCTTCCCCCTGCTGGCCAAGGAGCCAAGAATTCTGGTCCCAGTCATAAAGGAGGAATTTGTAAAGTTTTCTCTGGAATTTTGGCAGAATTCTATGGGATCTTTCAGAGGAAGCATTGGGTATTCAGAGTTGTTTTTCTTTGGGGGAGGGGGCTTACTAAATCTTTTTCATCTCTTTATGAATCAACTCCATTAGCCACATATGTGGCATATGCATATATATGTGTATAAGACATACACACACACACACACACATAGTAGGGGGAAGTGATAACACGTTTTTGCACAGAAAAATACATCTTGATTTTCCCAACAACCCAATGTGTGTGTGGGGGGGTATAATTTTTTTTTTCCTCCAGAGTTATCTTTGGATTTATGCACTGGCACTATAAGTCCACTGCTCCTGCTGGCCATTTTTTCCTTTTTTTTTTTTATTAGATAAGACAAAGAGAAATTGAGAGAGGATAGGGAGATAGAGGGAGAGAGACAGACCTGCTTCACCATTGATGAAGTATCCTCGATGCTGGTGGGGAGCAGGGGATTGAACCTGGATCCTTGTGCAGGTCCTTATGCATAGTACTATGTGCCTTTAACTGGGTGAACCACGGTTTGAACCCCATGTGTAGTTTTTTTTTTTTTTGTCATCTCCAGGGCTTCACTGCTCTGACTTTATGACGAGAGAGGGGGGGGGGGAGTACAGGGAGAGAGAGAGTGAAAGAGACCATAGCATCAAAGCTTGGTCTCCTTCAGTGAGGTGGGGGCCAGTCTTGAGCCTGGGCTGAGCACATGGCAAAGCAGTACACTATCAAAATGAGCTCTTTTTCCAGGTCTCCCCAGTTACATTTGTTTATTCTGATGGAACATTTGTTAACCTGTGTGATAAACAATACTCCAGAAAGCAACCAATGACAATAATAATGATGGCTGGCAGCCATTCGCCTCTTACAACATACTAGGTGTCAGTCTCTCCATGTGGTTCTAAGTTTCGTCAGCACTAGGGCTCCACTGATCTTTAGATAGACCATTATTAAGGCACCAGCAAAGAATGCTGCCAGGAATCCACAACATGCTGTCAATTTTAATACTCATCCTATTTTCAGAAATGTTAATGTGGGACTCTAAGAATTGATGGAATGTAGTCACTGGTTTTCGGTTCTCATCTCAGACTTATAGATGGGTAAACCGAGGAATGGAGAGGTTGAGTCAACTCGCCTCAGTGTTGCAAAGAGCATGTGAGATGGAGATGGAATTTGAACCCAGAGTCAGGCTCCAAAGGCTGTGTTCATGGTCACTGTGTCTGAGGAAGTTGAATCCATCCTTGGACAGAACATAGGGAAGGACACGAGACAAAAGGGGGAAAGTTGAACCTACTGCCTAGTCTCTGTTTATCACCACTCCCAGGGTCAATGTTAATGTCTTGTTGATGTTCCTTTGGAAAACTACTCCCAGATCTTACTCCTCTCACTTCCAGCAATGAGGTCTGTCCTTCCTCACCTCTCTCTTGCCCCTGCTTGGATGATTACCCTCCTCTAATCCCTCCCACTTCCAGCACACACTGAGTCTGTCATCCTCCTCAAATGTGAATCTGGTCTTGTCACTTTGTCCCCAAATCTCAGAGGGGTTCAGGTCCCAGTGAGAATCTGTTCATTCACGCATGTGCCTCAGCACCTGTCTGTGCAAGTCTCAGGGCCTCCAGGAGAAGCAAGACCCCTCACAGGGCAGACGGTGCAAAAAAATGCCAAAATGAGGGGGGGATCTGGGCCATTGGAGGCACTGGAGAGGAGCACCCATTCTGAACACTGAAGATCACATTGTGGAGAAGGACTGGGCAGTGGGTGGAAGATGCAGAGAGAAAGGCTGCAGCAGATGGGGTGTGTCCTGGCAGAATCTAAAAGGAGAGGCTTGGGGAGTCAGGCGGTAGCACAGTGGGTTAAGTGCATGTGGTACAAAGTGCAGGGACCACCGTAAGGATCCCGGTTCGAGCCCCTGGCTCCCCACCTACAGGGGAGTCGCTTCACAGGTGAAGCAGGTCTGCAGGTGTCTATCTTTCTCTCCCCCTCTCTGTCTTCCCCTCCTCTCTCCATTTCTCTCTGTCCTATCCAACAACAACGACATCAATAACAACAACAGAAATAACTACAACAACAATAAAAAACAACAAGGACAACAAAAGGGAAATTTAAAAAAAAAAAGGAGAGGCTTGGGGCTTTGGGAGCTGGTCAAGGCTCTCTGCTCTCTCTTGCTGGCCTCACCTTTCATTTTTAGCCCTTGGTCACTGTCTCTTCCTCTCTCCACAACATACCTGTTCAGGGCACTGGTTTACTGAACAGGTGTCTCATTCTTCATACAGCTTACCTGGGCAGCAGCCCCTCTCTCCAGCAAACTCATCCCTCCAAACTTTTCCCCATGAAAACCTGCCTGACTTTGATGTGGCTCTGTGAGCCAGGCAGGAAAAGTCAAGGGAGTTTGTCTTGGGTTTCAGGAGTATTGGAGGGGATAGGCGTAGGCAAGAGGCTATGCATAATTTGGGAGCATTTTGGCAGGCTATAGTTGAGTAAAGGCCAAAGTTCTTTTGTTAAAAAGATTAATTGGGGTGGGGGATATCATAATGGTTATGCAAATAGACTTTCATACCTGAGGATCCACCTTTTCAAGTTCAGTTCTCTGCACCACCACATGTCAGAGCTGAGCAGTACTCCGGTAAAAATAAAATAACATTAAAGAGATTAATTGTAGGACTGGGTTGAGTCCCAGTTGAGAAAATACATTATCATGCCAAGGACCTGTGCTTAAACTCCTCAGTCCCCACCTGTAGGAAGGCAGCTTCATGAGCAGTGAAGCAGTCTCTATCTACCTATCTACCTATCTATCTATCTATCTATCTATCTATCTATCTATCTATCTCTTTCCATATGTGCCCCTCTCTAACTCACCTTCCCCTTTCAATTTCTCTCTGTTCTATCAAATAAAATATATATTGTATTTATTTCATGAGGAATAGAAAGAATAAGCAAGAAAAGCCAAAATATCATTCCATGTGTGGTATGGGTATCGAACTCAAGACTTCACGTTTGAGAGCTCATCACTTTATTCACTGTGCCATCTCCTGGGCCGAGACCAAGTTTTTCCACTGTATGGGTCTGGAAAACCCCCAGATTTTGAACTTTATTTCTTACCACTCTCCTCTCTGCCAACTTTGCTTCAGTTACACTGATCTCTCTGCTGTTCCTTCAATCACGCTCCAATCATGCATTCCTAGCCCAGGTCATTTGCACCTGCTGCTCCTGGTACATCGTTTTCCTTCCTCTTCCACACAACTCCCATCTTGTCTTCACCTCCATCAAATTTTGCTCAGCTATCATGGAAATACCCTATTTAATATGGCAGTCCTCATCTCATACTCTCTCTTGCCCATCTTATTTTCCTCCCTAGCACACATGATCTTCAAAAGCTTGTATGATTCAGGCATGAGTTTGTCTTTCCCCCAGGAGAATGTGAGCTCCGGGAGGGCAGAGATCTGGGTCAGCCTGGCTCATTTTGTGTTCCCAGCCCCCAGTGTTCTGCATGATATATGGTATGTGCTCAGGAAATATTTGTAGGTCTGATGAGTGAATCCTGAGTTCCGACTTGGCCAGGCAGGCTCTACCCTGGGTGCTATGGGGCACAGAGAACTGAAGGATTGAGGTGTCTGCCCCGGCAAGGGGGCCGGCCAAGCTGGTTCTGGGGGGCAGTGGGACAGGTCCCTGACAGCCAGATGAGTCCTGGGTGAATCACTGCTAATGAGATGGTGAGGACCACGCCAAGCCGCTTCCCACACTGGCGGCTGACAGGTCACTGCCTGTCGCCAGGAAACTCCTCAAGAAGGATTGAACAGGACCCTGAGCTGGGGCAGGAGGAAATGCCTGCCACCCTCCCCCAGACCCCACCCATTCCTGAGGACTGAGCCAGCTCACCTGGGCTCCCCCACCCTTCAACCCTGGCTAGATGCACAGGTTTCTCAACCCTAGCTACCAGAAGGTTTCCTTCCTAAAAGGAGTTTCGCTCCACTCATCCCACGCCCCTGCTGGGCAGGCCTGTTTGTCAGCTGGCCCTGTCTGGGTCACAGCCTGCAGGGGGGAAGCAGCCAGGCCTGGCAGCCCCAGAATAACCCTGGGTGGCTCAAGAGAGTCAGCTGACCCACTGGCCAGGGTTGATTCAGCATGTGGACAGAACTGATGGTGCTTACTAAACTCCACTATGTGCGGGGTGCAAAGTGGCACCTTGTGGTGACCACGCTCCATCTGCCCCACTGCACCCTTGGTCCCCCAGTTTACTGGCATCTTCTTTCCTTCCTCTACAGAGCAGGACCCAGTATCCTGGCCTGTGGGTGGCCTCGGCCCAGGTGAGGTCATGGAAAGACAGAGTAAGGAATGCAGGTGGGTTGCTGGGCTTCTGCCCCACAACTCAGAAGATGGGGCAGAGTGACAGTGACTGATCCATCAGTAGTCCCTCCTCTGCTTTCAAGTTGGTGAACTCCAAAGATTTCCCAATCTTCCATCCAGGTCTGAAAGCATCAGCCTTATTTATTGACATCACAGCAATACCTCTATAGCTTTCATATCTGTTGGTTGATCATCAGCTTCCCGAGGACTGGGTTCAATTGGTGGAGTATTGGATTGACATACCTGAGGTTCCCAGTTTGGTCTCTAGGACTGCACATACCAGTGTGCTCTGATCTCTCTCTTTCTCTCCTTCTCTCTCCCTCCCTCTTCTCCCATGTGAAACTCTTTCTCTCTCATATGCAATAAAATTAATTTTTAAAAATTGGGCTAGATGGTGTCACACTTGGTAATGTGCATTAATGTGTACAGGGACCTGGGTTTGAGCCCTCTGGTCCCCACCTGCAAGGAGGGAGCTCCATAAAGCAGGGCTACAAGTGTCTCTCTCCCCCCATCCTTCCTTCTCTCTCAAGTTCTCTCTGCCTTGATAATAATAATAAATAATAATAATGATACCATCAGTTGTCAGGCAAGGTGCGCATGAAGGAACAGGTGCCCTGTTCATGGACACCCAGTCTTGGGTGGTGGGCAGTCCTGGGAATGTGTCAGGTACAGATGCCCACAGGGCTCTCAGCTCCCCCACGTCTGCATGAGGAAAAGGGAGGGAGCAGCTGGGGCAGAGCTTCCTAGAGCAGTAATGACAGCTTTTGTGCTTCACTGACCTACATTTGTCATCTCTTCACACTGACCCCAGGACGCTGGCAGCACAAGCATGCTCCCACCCACTTTACAGAAGACAAAACCAAGGTTCAAAGAGACAAAGTGACTAGCCTAGGGCCTTGGGGGCAGTGGAACCTCAGTGTCCTCCTCCAGCACCATCTCACACCCTGCCCCCAGCTCCTGCCTCTGGCTGGCAGGTGTGCAGGGCATTTCCCGTGTGTTGGGCACTGTCCCCATTCTGCTGACCGAGAGGATTCCAGGTGAGGTCTAGGGGGGAAACAGCTCAACACTCAGGGCTGGTAAAATGGTGAGCATTGCTGCCTTACCAGGTGGAAAAGTGTTTACTGAACAACTACTGTGTGCAGACAGTTCACCGGGTGGTGGGGACACAGTGGTGAATGAGCCAAGCAGAGAACATTGTCCTCTCAAAGTGGAGGCTTCTTTCCAGAGAAAAAGCAGGACCTTTCTTAAAGAGTTCATATTCCCCCACACCTATGGACATCTGATCTTTGACAAAGGTGCCCAGACTATTAAATGGGAGAGTCTCTTCAACAAACAGCATTGGAGAAATTGGGTTGACCCAATTTATTGTCTAGGGAGATGGTGTCATAGTTGGAAAAAGGATTAGAAAGCTGGATCAGGGAAGATAGTAGCTCCCAAATATGGGGAAAGTCTATAAATATTGTTAACTGTAAACCACATCTATTTGTTCTGGGGCCCATATTCAGCACAGGAGCCCATGTAACCTCTGTATCCCTGTAGGTCTGAGCTCACATTCTGCAGTCACCTCTAGGAACATCCCAGGCTGCACTGATTTCAGGACCCATCTTCCTCAGGTGGTAGGTAGAATATGTTATTCAACCTCCCTTCAGAGAATGGAACAGTCCCTACCCTCGTTGACTCACATTGAGGGCAAGGTCCTATAGGCTCCCACAAAGGGGTCCATTATGTTGTTCTTAATGAAGACAACCAGTGGTAGTGGAGAGACGGATCTGTTAGAGGTCTAGGCCCATCATGTCTGTGTGGTGAAATGAAGAATCTTTAGGTGCCTGGTGAATGCCCACTTCTACATAGCATCCCAGTGGTGGGCTCTGATGGTAGCCACCCTGCTCTCACCTTTATTGTCAGCATCTTGATGGACTTTGTTTCTAATCAATCAGCTTGTGCCACACCCAGTTTGAAACTGATAAAAGCTGGCTGCTGCGGGACAAGTGCAGGTCTGGTAGGAATTGGCCTGTAACCCATTAACGTAAAATAAACCTAACTCCCTGCCCTCCCTGCGGCCTCAGGTCTCGTTCTTTGGTTACTTTTGAGCTATAATACAGATTTTTTTTTTATTATATGTGGGAATCCCAGGGTCCCAGCTGATGGGGTGGCCTGGTAATGACCAAAGAGACATCTTTAAAGTGTGTTGGTCTTTTGCCCTTATCCAGCTTTTGTAGTCCTTACTCTGTCTGACAGGGTTAGCTTTGGAGTGACTGAGGGAAGTGAAATAGGAAGTAGGAGGGTGTCTAGGTCTAAGTAGAAACCATTTGATTAGGTACTTTATGGTGTCTTTTTTAGGTTTTTATACTTGCTTGCTGCATTTGTTGACTCACTGCCAACTATTGTGCAAATTTGTTTTAGGGTATATATTTCTCCCTAACTTATGGATATATGTGCATTTGCCCTATCTCATGGGTCCTGGTCTAGATCTAGGTTTTGAGGTTTGTTAAGAAATGTACCACCCAAAATGGAATTAAGGAGTCCTATGAGCTAAGAAAGGTCTCACCAAAGTAATGAGGCTGGAGGGTTGACATTCCACGCCTGATGTCTCTGGACACAGTCCCAAGTGAAACATGCCGAGGTGGTACTTGCATTGATTAGGTTGGGATCAGCAGATACAACATCAGTTGGTATGAATTGAGAGAAGCATGCAGGAAAGTGAGCCCCACCTTAGAGGTTCCAGGACTGGGAGAAACATGGGCTTTATAGAAAAAGGGGAAGTTTCGGGAGTTGGGCGGTGGCACAAAGCTCAAGGACCGGTGTAAGAATCCCGGTTCGAGCCTCTGGCTCCCCACCTGCAGGGGAGTCACTTCACAGGTAGTGAAGCAGATCTGCAGGTGTCTATCTTTCTCTCCCCCTCTCTGTCTTCCCCTCCTCTCTCCATTTCTCTCTGTCCTATCCAACAACAACGACATCAATAACAACAACAAGGGCAGTAAAAGGGAAAATAAATAAATATTTAAAAATTAAAAAAAAAAAAAAAGAAAGGGGAAGTTTCCTGTCGTCTTAGGGTTTAAGAAGGCAATAGAAGGCAATCTGGTTATATTGCTATAACCAAATTATTTGGCAATGGGGTAAACTTTGAAAATCCCATTGTTAGGATTTGCTGTATCATACAAGACCTCACTATAATTTATGTCCTTTTATGCTATTTACATATAGCTGTATCTTACAAAGGAACACCACCAATTGTTTCTGTTCTCCTTGGTCTAAGCTTATAGGTGATTAAATATTTCGAAGAGAAAGTCACTATTTGATATGTATTAATAATTTGAGCCCACTGTTAAAAATTCAATTTGATTACCAATTTGAAGTTTTAAGTGCTTAGATTGAAGGAATATGTACTCAGATGATCTATGCATCAAAAAGTTTGAAACATTCAATCCATTTTGTAAATAATAAAAAAGAGGGATTAATCATAAAAAATCAGGTTGAAACATGCATAAGAATGAAATTGAGCCACTACATTTCACTAAATTACAAAAGTAAATTCCAAATAGATCAAGGACTTGGATGTTAGACCAGAAACTATCAAATACTTAGAGGAAAATATTTTCCATCTTAATTTTAAAGGCATGTTCAATGATACAAATCCAATTACAAAGAAGACTAAAACAAAAATAAACCAATGAGACTACACCAAATTAAAAAGCTTCTGCACAGCAAAAGAAACTACCACCCAAACAAAGAGACACCTTACAAAATGGGAGAAGTTCTTTACATGCCATACATCGGACAAGAGGCTAATAACCAAAATATATAAAGAGCTTACCAAACCCATCAACAAGAAAACAAATGACCCCATCCCCAAATGTGGAGAGGACATGAACAGGATATTTACCACAGAAGAGATCCAAAGGCTGAGATACACATGAAAAAATGCTCCAAGTCTTTGTCAGAGAAATGCAAATAAAGACAACAATGGGATACCACTTTACTTCTGTGAGAATGTCATACATCAGAAAAGGTAGCAGCCGCAAATGCTGGAGAGGTTGTGGGAACAAAGGAACCCTCCTGTACTATTGATAGGTATGACAATTGGTCCAACCCCTGTGGAGAGCAGTCTGGAGAACTCTCAAAAGAGCAGAAGTGGACCTACCCTATGATCCTGCAATTCCTCTCCTGGGGATATATCCTAAGGAACCAAAAACACCCATCTGGAGTGGCTGAGCAAGTTGTGGTCTATATACACAATGGAATACTACTCAGCTGTAAAAAAAATGGTGACTTCACCGTTTTCAGCCGATCTTGGATGGACCTTGAAAAAAATCATGTTGAGTGAAATAAGTCAGAAAGAGAAGGATGAATATGGGATGATCTCACTCTCAGGCCGAAGTTGAAAAACAAGATTAGAAAAGAAAACACAAGTCGAACCTGAAATGGAATTGGAGTATTACACCAAAGTAAAAGACTCTGGGGTGGGTGGGTGGGTGGGGAGAATACAGGTCCATGAAAAATGATGAATGAAATAGTGGGGGTTGTATTGTTAAATGGGAATCTGGGGAATGTTATGCATGTACAAACTATTGTATTTACTATTGAATGTAAAGCATTAATTCCCCAATAAAGAAATAAATTATTTTTAAAAAAAAGATTTATTTTATGAGACCAGAGAGGCATAGTAAATAAAGTGCTGTATTCACAAGCAAGAGCTCCTGAGTTTGATTCTCAGCATTGCATATACTATAGAGTGATACTCTGGCTTTGTCTTCATCTTTCGTATTTTCCTCTTCTTAATATATGGGGGGGGAGGGAGATTTATATGAAAAAGACCTTCATCTGAGAAAGAATCAAGGAAATAAGCCAGAGTACCTCTCTAATAATACATTCAGTGCCAGGGATCAAACTGCAAGTCTCAGGCATGTAATTCCTATGTTGTAAAAACAAAAACAAAAACAAAAACACCCATCTGAAAAGATCTGTGTATACTTATGTTTATAGTGGCACAAATGTAATAAGAAACCCAGGTGTCCAACAACAGATGAGTGGCTGAGCAAGTTGTGGTCTATATACACGATGGAGTACTACTCAGCTATTAAAAATGGTGACTTCACTTTCTTCGGCTCATCTTGGATGGAGCTTGAAGGAATCATGTTAAGTGAGATAAATCAGAAAGAGAAGGGTGAATATGAGATGACATCACTCATAGACAGAAGTTGAAAAATACTACCACGACACCAACATGCCTTCCCTGGGCAGATGACCCCACCAATGTACCCTGGAACCCCACCTCTCTAGAGCCCTACACCACTAGGGAAAGAGAGAGACAGGCTGGGGGTATGGATTGACCTGTCAATGCCCATGTCCAGTGGAGAAACAGTTACAGAAACCTGACTTCCAACCTTCTGCAACCCATAGAAAACTTTGGTTCATACTCACAGAGGGATAAAAAATAGGGAAGCTGGGAGTCAGGCGGTAGCGCAGCGAGTTAAGCACACATGGCGCAAAGTGCAAGGACCAGCATCAGGATCCCGGTTCAAGCCCCCGGCTCCCCACCTGCAGGGGAGTCGCTTCACAGGTGGTGAAGCAGGTCTGTGTGTGTCTATTTTTCTCTCCCCCTCTCTGTCTTCCCCTCCTCTCTCCATTTCTCTCTATCCTATCTAACAACGACAACATCAACATCATCAACAACAACAACTACAACAACAATGAAAAACAACAAGGGCAACAAAAAGGGGGGGAAAAAAAGAATAGGGAAGCTTCCAGTGGAGATGATGGAATATGGCATACTGGTGGTGGGAACTGTATGAATTGTACCCCTCTTATCCCACACTCTTGTAGATCATTTTTAAATCACCAATAATAAATAATAATACAAAAGTTGAAAAATAAGAAAACACAAAGCAAAACTTGAACAAGGCTTGGTTTAGTGCACCAAAGCAAAGGACTCTGGGGTGGTAGGGGAGGGTCAGGTCCTGGAATATGATGGCAGAGGACTTAGAGGGGGTTGAATTGTTTTGTGGAAAACTGAGAAATGTTATACATGTACAAACTACTGTATTTTTTGTTACTGTATTTTACTGTTGACTGTAAACTGTTAATCCCCCAATTAAAAAAAAAACTAGTTGATATTTACTTGTAGTTGTTTTTGATGACATTTGGACAGAAGAGACCTGAGGCCATATGCCCAGAAGAGGAGACAGGACATACAAAGGCCCTGAGGTGTTGTGCTCCACGTGCTATGAAGAGCACCAGGGAGGCTGAGCAGGTAAGTGGTGGGGCAGGGAGGTCAGGATGGTAAATGGAGCAGGGGAGACACAGATCTTAAAAGACTTTGCAAACCATAGTAAGGATTTTGCTCTCACTCCCCCACCCCATCCCCCAGAGAAATCAGTGTCATTAAAGGGTTTTGAATTGGGAATGATTATATTAATCATAGGATTTATTTATTTATTTATTGGTAGAAACAGGGCCTCTGGAATGCATAATTTCACTGCTCTGTGACACTTTTATTTTATATTCACTCACTCATTCATTCATTCACACACACAGAGATACCACAGTACCCAATCTCTCTTTCTTGCCATAGCACCTCCTGTGTAGTGCTGTGTAGGGACTCACACCTGTGTTTCATATATGGATAGTAATGTAGACATCTTACCCAATGAGCTATCTTCCTGGCTCACAGCAAAGTTTTTCTCAAGGGATCCCCTGGCTTCCTGGAGAGCAGACTGTATAGGTTCTGGGGAAGTAGGGACACAGGGAAGCTGGGAGTAGAGAGGAGTCCTGACCATGCAGGTAGGATATGCCAGGTTGTGAGGGGTGTGTCTCAGAAACCCTGTCCCATCAGGATGTTTAGACAGCAGTCCCAGCAGCATCTGCAGACAGTCTGGATGTCCCATGCCAGAGAAAGCCAGAGGTCAAGTGCAACCCCGACTTCAGGAGCAGGGGGGCAGCTCTGGAGAGTCATGTCTGACCTCAGGAACCACAGTCTTCATTTGGAGGAGGGACTGGAGTACACAGCTGCTTTGGATAGCTGGAAGGCTGGACTGGGCCCCCACCTCCCGTCTCTTCTCCTGCCTCCTGTCTCATCTCAAATGCTGTGACGTGAGCTACTGCCCTAGATGGGACCATCAGCACACATAACCTTTAATCACAGCATTCTCTCTCTCTCTCTCTCTTTCTTTATATATATATATATATATATATATATATATATATATATATATATATAGTGTGTGTGTGTGTGAGAGAGAGAGAGAGGGAGAGGGAGAGGGAGAGGGAGAGGGAGAGGGAGGGAGATTGACCCAGAATACCTCAGGGATCAAACCATGGCTTCATGCACACAGCTCAGAGCCACCTCTCCACCTCCCCATCCCTCCCCTGCCCCCAAACACCTTACCTATTTGTAATAAGTCTTAAAAATCTCCATGGCCTTTGACCCAGTGGGTTCCTTTCTAGGAAGTCCCTCAGGGAAGTCACCCGAAATGCTGGCAATACTCATCTCACTAAGACCTGACCTTTATTGAGATAATTGTAGGGTCTTTCAATTCCTATTTCCTGAGGTTTTGTTTTTCTTAATATTTATTTATTTCCTTTTTGTTGCCCTTGATATTTCCTGAGTTTTAATGCCAAAGGACAAAATTTACGCTACAGTGCCAAGTGGTTGCAATACTGTGTGTGCCACATATTCAGGCAGAGAGACAACTTCACAGTGGTTGTTGCCTCTGAGTGACTGGACTTGGGTATATTTGTTTGTTTGCTTGTTTTTTATCTTTACAGTTTGTGGCATACGGCAGTCATTGGTTTTCAGACGGGCATGCAATGCCTTTAGGATAATCCAGTTCCAAGGCACTATTAAAAAGAGAAAGAGAAACGGGAGTTCCCAGAACAGGGGAAGCACAACAGAGGCCAAGCCCTTCCAGGGAAAGGCAGCAGCCACGTGGAGGAGGCAGGCCTGGTGGTGGGCCAGCGCTCATCCTCCAACCACAAGCAGCCCAAGGGGCGGAGCTCAGAGTTGTGGCGGGAGAGCAGAGTCCCTCCGCCCCTCTTTCACCAGGGCCACGGAGGTGGGTACCCCTTCTCAGGCCCCTGTGGGCCTTGCAGCTTTCCTGCCTTCTGGCCTCCATTTCCATTACCTCTCCCCACACGTGCTGCCTTTGTGTTCTGTGTGCCTCCCCTGTCTGACACCAAGCATCTCAGAAAGCGTGATCCAGGGAACAACAGCAGACATATCACTCTGTAATATGTAAGAAATGCAGATTCACAGGCTCTACCCCTAACCTACTGGTTCTGAAACTCTAAGGGGGAGCCCAAGCAATCTGTTTGGACCAGCCCTCCGGGGATAGAGTTTGAGCAGCACTGACACGTGGTACATCTCCACTGTGGTCTATTTCTGCGATTATTCTTTCATTGTACAAATTCCCACAGAACAGACTAAGAAGCCCACTCAGAGGGGTTCAGGGAATTGCCAAGGTCACACAGCTGGCCAGATTAGGAGCCAGGGCTCTGATTTTAACCTCTGCTGGACTTTAGGTCTCCTGTAGGGTCCAGCAGGGTGCTGGGCATTCAGAAGGCCATTGGGTAGGGCTGCAGAGGGGTTTGGCCATTGTGGCATCAGAGCCCTGGCTACTCAATCTAAAGACCAGAGTGATTCCCCATGAACCCTGGGCAGCCCTGGTCCCCGGTGTGCTAAGGACAGTGGTTCTGTATGCTTGCTGAGGCGGCTCTAGTGATAAATCCCCAGCTGTCAGTGTGGATGCACACGACAGAAGAGGGGCACAGCACCACCTGCTGGCCAGAGGCCACTGCCAGCAGTGCGGGTGGATAAATGTGGGGAGCCACACACATCTCAGACACTATGACAGATGTGCACATGTTTGCTTCCACTGCACATGGGTGTACACATCCAAACTGGATGTCTGGGCCACGGGCATGTGGAACTCTCAGCTACATGGCCTGGCAAACATCACTAAATCCACTCATTTATTTCCATATCCAATGTGCCAAAACCCCACAGTTGCTACCGCCCAGAAACATGGACGCCGGGTGACAGTCAGGAGACCAGGAATCACAAGGTGGCGTGGGTAGAGCTCCTGGGAGAAATGAACGTGGTGAGGTCATGGAGGCAGCCTTCTAGACAGGGACTGGGGGCAAAGATGACTCCCCCAGGAAACCCGTGTTCCCTTGAGCCTTATCATGTGAGCAGTAAAGGAAGCAGTGATTCATCAGGCCAAAGCCCAGGGAAGGGTCTAGAAAGTCTGGCTGGTACCCTTGGCAAAAGGCTTTTTGTATGCAGGCTTCAGAGTCTGGTGGTCTCTGACTCTGCAGCCAGTGGGGAGCCATGAAAGGCTTACCAGAGGAGTGCCATGGTCAGATCTGGTGCCATACCACAAGGATACATCTGCATGACAGTGCAGAAGCTGGTCTCAGCCCCTCCTGGGGCCAGGCCTTAAATGCCATGTGTTTTATACATCGCTTCTTCTTGCTGCAGGAGCTGCCCTTAGATGGGGTTAGGGAGGCAACTTCTGCTCCCAGAGAGAAGTGTCTCCATTTTAGAATGAAGTAAGTAGCCAGGGTAAATCAGGCCTCCCTGGGTACCCAGTAACTGCTCCCTCTCAACTTTGTTTTGGGATAGAGATGGGGGGGGGGGACACTATACAGCACCAAAGCTTCCTTCAGTGCAGTAGTAGAGCCTGAACCTGGATCATTCTTCTTCTTCCTCTTCTTCTTCTTCTTCTTCTTCTTCTTCTTCTTCTTCTTCTTCTTCTTCTTCTTCTTCTTCTTCTTCTTCTTCTTCTTCCTCTTCTTCTTCTAGCATTTGCCCTTCTTCCGTAGCCAGTCAACAGCGTCAGGTTGAAAGCTGTCAAGAGCTGCTTGTTGCTGGCTTTGAAAGTGACTGGGATCCATGTGGATTCAGTCGGCTAGGAAGGCTCGTCAGTTTCCCCAATGAATGGGTACTCACGGGATGCACCACGAGAAGGTCGATACAATGCATCATACTCATAGGAAAGCAACATACTGTGGAAGTAAACTAGTTTGCTGGTCCCCAACTTTCTCTCTTTCTTTCTTTGCTTCTTCCTTTCTTCCTTTCTCTTCTTTCTCAGAGCACTGCTCAGCTCTGGCTTGTGGTGGTGCAGGGGACTGAACTTGGGGTCTCTGAACCTCATGCATGAGAATGTGTTTGCATAACCATTATGTTCTTTCTCCATATAACTTTTTTTTGTTCTAAATCAAGTTTGTTTTTAATTTTTATCTATATATTTGTTATTGGATAGACACAGAAATTGAGAGGGAAAGAAACAGAGAGACAGAGAGGGAAAGAAACAGAGAAACACCTGCAGCCCTGCTTCACCACTTATAAAGCTTTCTTCCTGTAGGTGGGGACCAGGGGCTTGAACCCGGATCCTTGCGCACTGTAATGTGTGCACTTAACCAGGTGTGCCACTGCTTGGCCCCTAACTTTGTTTTTCTTTTCTTTTTATATTTATTTATTTATTTATTTTCCCTTTTGTTGCCCTTGTTTTTATTACTATTGTACTTATTGTTGTTGTTATTGATGTCGTCGTTGTTAGATAGGACAGAGAGAAATGGAGAGAGGAGGGGAAGACAGAGAGGGGAAGAGAAAGATAGACACCTGCAGACCTGCTCCACTGCCTGTGAAGTGACTCCCCTGCAGGTGGGGAGCCGGGGGCTCAAACCGGGATCCTTATGCCGGTTCATGCCAGGTGCACTTAACTCACTGCGCTACCGCCCGACTCCCCTAACTTTGTTTTTCAACTGAGCTGCTCCAAGACAGCTTAGAGGGGATATTACTGTGGCTGGGGAAATAGTTCAGCTGGCAGGGTGTCAGACTTGCATGTCCAAGATTTCTAGTCTGACTTGTCTCTCTCTTTCTCTATCTCATGAATCTCCCCCACCTCTCTCTCATGGAATAAATAAGATGAATCTTAAAAGGATAAAACACAGCTCCTTGTACTTACTATGTGCCCCCTCATACACACACATACACACACACTCCTGAAAGTCACTGAGACTCTGAGGGGAATGGAAATTGGACGGATGAGTTTTGACAGGCAGTGGATACAATAGAAGAATCGAAAAATTGGATACAAGGACATTCCACTTAGAGGGCTGGTGGGTTGTGGGGAGAGGGACAGCATGAGACACCTCAAGGGGGAGGTGGCAGGTGGTGCTGGAGGGAAAACACTGGTAACTCCCAGTGCCACTTGTGAACCTCACTGGAGGCCACAGCTTTGTCAATGGTGGGTGCTCCCAACAGCTCAGCACCCCCGCCCTGGGCCCTGGGTCTGCGGTTTTCCTTAGTAGAGCCTTGGTGCACTTTCCGAGAAGCCCCAAGGCTTTCCTGTCAGGGCAACTCCAAGTTCCCCTTACCGAGGAAGTGGTGGAGTTTCTCTTAAGGGCTTTCAGTTTCTTTCTAAGAAGTTGGATCGTCCTAAGCCCAGGGCCCTTGGCAGAGCCAGGTGCTCTCTGCAAAGAGGTTCCATTTCAGGGGCTTCCCCAACTTGCTTCTAACTATAATTCAGTTGTTGGGGTTGGGAGTGGGTATTCCAGAAGAGGAAACAGAGCTGTGTATTTTTCAGACACTTTCTCACACCCCCTCTTTTCTTCCTCCTCTGGGACCCACCCTGAGTCTCCTCTCATTGCTTGTACCAACAAGTGAGGACCCAGGAATATTCCCGGCAGAAAATTTGCCTCCTCCCCCTCAAAGTCAACCTCTTCTTAGCCTCCACAAGGGTCCGCTGGGAGACTGAAAATGTTTTTTTTTTAATTTATTATATATATATATATCTTTAATTAAAATTTTTAAAATTATCTTTATTTATTTATTGGATAGAGATAGCCAAAAATTGAGAAGAAGGGGGAGATAGTGTGTGAGAGAGACAGAGAGACACCTGCAGCCCTGCTTCACCACTCACAAAGCTTTCCCCCTGCAGGTAGGGGGGGCTTGAGCCTTGGTCCTTGCACCTTGTAACATGTTCAACCAGATGCATCACCACCTGGCCCCTATATTTTTAATTTTTATTTTACTTTTTATACCAATGCACAAATCAACACTGGCTTATGGTGTTACTGGGGACCGAACCTGTACCATGTAGCCTCAAGCATGAGAAAGTCACTTTGTATAACCACTATAGTATCTTTTCAGCCCCAGACTGAAAATCTAACCCAAGTGGGGAGCTGACAGATAACACAGACCTAGTGCAAATTCTGATCCTGATCTTGGAGAGCCAAGCTTCCTGAGGACAAGCTGGGAACCCAGAGCACTGAGATCTTGCCTTCAGCTGACAGGCCACTGACTTGGCAGTAGAGTAAAAGTCAATGCCAGGCATTTACTGTGTGCCTGGTACCAGGCCAAGAACTGTGTATGCATTTCCTCCTCCAATCTCCATTGTAACCTCAGGACAAGATATGATTATTACCCCTGAAGTCGAGCCACCTGTCCAGCTCACACAGCCTGTGAGCCCTTCCTGCCCAGTCAACGTGAAGACAGGGTTCAGATCCATGGAAGAGCTGGCTGGGAAAGTCTGATCCTCGATGTCCCCCAAGATTCTCCAAGTGAGCTGTGCCTCTTGGAGGGGAGAAGGGCAAGCTCTCTAATTAGAGTCGTCTTCATAGAACTAACAAGGCCAGGGACATCCCTAACGCACCGGGAGCCCCTGGAGCCTCCTCTGTGTTCCTCCCACAAGCATTGTTTGCTGGTTTCTGCTTTGCCAGCACATGCTTTATGGGGACAGTAAGGGGGCATTCCCCAAACCATGATGCTGTTCCATTCACAAACATTTGCCTGCATGTCCACAGCTGGGTGACTCATGTTCTGTTGAGGTGGCAAGAAAAGTCACAGCTGCAGGGAGGAAGGACCTGGTCCAGACAGAAGGGGACACTCACAGTATGACCAGCCTTAGCCAATCAAAAAACACACTCCCCCAGTCAAGTCTGAATTTCAGATAAACACCACTGGGGATTTACACACAAAAAATTAGTTGTTGTTTTTCTGAAATTCACATTTTGCCAGGCTTCCTGTTTTGTATCTGGCAGCCCTTAACATTCAGCACCTGGGGCAGAACTCCAACCTCCCCCATGGCCACCAGGGACAAGCCATTGGCCTGCCCAAGGTGACAACAAGCCTGGCAGTGGGCAGGGTCAGAGAAGGGGAGACATACTTAACTTTTTAAATTTATATTTATAGTATGATCATCGTCATCATCATTATCATCTCTGGGGTTTCACTTCTCTGGGCTGGCTTCTTCAGACAGAGAAAACAGACATCAGACAGAAGGAAAAACACCTCCAATGTGGTGAGCACCGGGACTGAACCTGGATCATAAACAGATGGCAAAGCAGATGTATTATCCAGGTAAGCTATTTTGCCAGCCCAGAAATCCTTTAAGGGCTCTTCCTCAGCAACTTCAAATTCAATCTTGTAACAGGAGATAGAGCCTCATGGTAGAGCAAGTGTTTTGCATGACTCAAGTCCTGCATTTGATCCTTGGCACCTCCCTGCCTCTGCCCTCTAAAAAATTCTGTCTCAACCAAGCAAAGAGCTCTAAGTTCACCGAAGGGCTGTGGGAGGAGGCACTCCTTTCTCTGAGCCTAATTTCTCCGCAGTGAGTAGGACATTTGGAATCTCCAATGGTTCTTGATTCTCCTAATCCTTGGCTTTTCTTACCCAGCAGGAAATCTGATGAAAATAAGATAAAACGTGAGCAAGACAGGTAGTAGAGTGAGAGGAGAGGACAGCTCTGCTGGAAAAGTTCCAGCCCTCTTACTTTATGCCAGGCCTCGAGCTCTGGGAGGCTTCCCCGGGTCAGGTGCACCCGTGTATGCTGACGCTAGACTCTTTGGAAGGGGTCCTGGGGTGGCTCCCAGTCTCACAGCTGGGTCCCTATCTCCTGTCCCCAGGGACAGCAGCTTTTTAAACACCTGCACCACCTTAGGGACCATCATTAGCTCCCATATTAGAAAAATACATTGTAAGGATGACAAGATTGTGTGCAAAATGTTAACAATTGTGACTTTGCTCCTATAGTTTGTGTCAGTCCTGATTTGTGATGTAGCAAACACATACATTTGAACATATTTTTTTTTCCACCAAGGTTATCACTGGGGCTCTGTGTCTGCAAGATTCCTTAACTCCCTCTTTTTTTTTCTCTACACACACACACACACACACACACACACACACACACACACAAAAATTAAGTTCCTTTCATATGACCTTGTTGTATCATATTTATTTATTTACTGCCACCAGGGTTATTGCTCGGTTGGTGGCTGCACAACAAATTCACCTCTCCCAGGGGCTATTTCTGCCCACCCACCCCCATTTCTCCTTCCTTTTATTTGATAGGACAGAGAGAAATTTCACTTCTAGAAAATCATCTTACAGAATTAGTTATGAGGGTATTATCACAGCTACATTTAGTATCATGATAATGGCACAACAGCAGCCTGGGAGGTGGCACAGTGGATAGTGGTAGACTCTCAAACATGAGGCCCGGTGTCCAATTCCTGGCATTGCATGTGACTCTCTGGTTCTCTCTGTCTCCATCTCTCTCTCTCTCTCTCTCTCTCTCCTTCTCTCTCCTTCCCCCTCTCTCTTCTCTGTCTTTCCCTCTCATTAATAAATAAAAATATTTTTGGAAAAAAGAAGAAAATGGCAAAACAAGCCAATTATTCGTAACAATAGGAAGTGTGCTGAATTGCTCATGACTCCCTCATATCATCCACTGAACAAAGTTTCAGAGAAGACAACGCAATACTCAATGCACAATCCGGAGAGTAAACACTTGGAAGTTATGAAACCAGACAGGACAGTTTTATCTCTAAAGTGACCTGAATTTATTGGTGTAGATTGAGATGAAGACACACTGAGAGCTACCGATGTTTGTGGAAACAAACGTGTCAGCAGTGATTATCCCTGGGAGGTCACAGTATTTCTTTTATTTTCTTCTTTTCCATAGACCTGTGTTTTCAACAAGCATGTGCAACTTTTGTCAAAACACAAGCTCTAAAAAAGGTGTTTTTGTTTGTTTGTTTGTTTTTGATTTTGCTTTAAGTTTGGGATGGATGATGCTATAAGTTGTAGCTCAAGGTGGAACATTGAAACTTTGTTTTTAAAAAGATAGTTTTTCAAAGACAAAAATGCTTGGACCTTTGTTACTGACCAGAGAGAGCAGCTGGACTGGCTTAGATCTCCTGACATTTTAGTCCCAGCACTGACCCACCCCGCCCCCACTGGCCAAGTCCAGGCTGCAGACCCAGAATACCCCCCAGCAAAACTGGTAGGCAGGCTGGGGAGCCAGTTCTGGGGAGCACAGGACTTCCACACCTGAGGTCTTGGGTTCAGTCCCTGGCACTGCATATGCTAAGTGGCACTATGTTCTCTCTCACCTAAAAATAAATCAAAACAGGAGGAGGCTCTAGAATGTCTAGAGGAAGGTAAACATGTGTGCGCGACCAGGTGCACCATCTCCCAGCCCTCCTCTCATTTTTTAAACGATCACTTTAGCAAGAATTCATTATATGCCTGTACTAAAATATATGTCGATAGTGCCCTGCTGCTGAATGTATAGGTTGTGTATTAGGTACATATTACTAGATAACAAATTATCCCAGAATGTGATGGAAGCAGTAAAAATTTACTTTCTCTTATGGTTTCTATTGGCCAGAAGTTTGAGGACTCAACTATCCAGATATCAGTTGGGGTCTCTCATGAAGCTATAATCATCTGAAGGTTCAACTGAGATTGCAGGATTCATTTCTCCTTTTTTAAAAAAGAATTATTGACTTTATTTTTTAAGATTTAAAAAAATATTTATTTTATTTATTTATTCCCTTTTGTTGCCCTTGTTAATTTATTGTTGTAGTTATTATTGTTGTTGCTATTGGTGTCATTATTGTTGGATAGGACAGAGAGAAATGGAGAGAGGAGGGGAAGACAGAGAGGGGGAGAGAAAGATAGACACCTGCAGACCTGCTTCACCGCCTGTGAAGCAACCCCCTTGCAGGTAGGGAGCCAGGGACTAGAACCGGGATCCTTACACTAGTCCTTGCGCTTTGCGCCATGTGCACTTATCCCACTGTGCTACCGCCCAACTTCCTATTGACTTTATTTTATAAAGAGAAAGATACTGAGAAAGGGACAGAGGGAGAGGGAGAGGGAATGACCAGAACACGACACACTCTGGTTTATGGTAGTGTTGGGGATTGAACCAGGGACCCCAGGGCCTCAGGCATTAAAACCTTATGTATAACCATTATGCTGTCTCCACAGCCCCCATCATCATCATCATCATCATCATCATCATCATCTTCTTCTTCTTTTATATTTGTTTATCTTAACAATGAGTGAGATATGAAGAGAGAGATAAAGAGAACCAAAACATCACTCTGGCAAAGGAGCTTCCAGGGACCTCATGTTTGAGAGCTAAACATTTATCTATTTCTTTAATCTATTTTTTTACATTTATTTATTCCATTTTGTTGTCCTTGTTGTTTTATTGTTGTAGTTATTACTGTTGTTGTTATTGATGTCGTCGTTGTTGAATAGGACAGAGAGAAATGGAGAGAGGAGGGGAAGACAGAGGGGGAGAGAAAGACACCTGCAGGCCTGCTTCACCGCCTGTGATGCGATTCCTCTGCAGGTAGGGAGCTGGGGGCTTGAGCTGGGATCCTTACACTGGTCCTTGCTCTTAGCACCACATACACTTAATATCTATTTTTATGAGAGAAAAAAGAGATCAGAGCATTACTCAGTTCTGGCATGACATTACTGGGGACTGAATTTGTGAATTCTGGGTCCACAGGTATGCCAGTCTTGTTCACTGATGCTGCAATATCATTTCAAGCCCTAGAGGAGGATCCATGTCTAAGATGACTTACATATCTAGCTGGCAAGTTGGTGCTAGCTGAGAGCCTCCAGTCTTTCCACAGAGCTGCCTGAGTGTAACATGGCAGCTGGCACTGACAGTGCATGTCATCCAAAAGACCAAGATGGAAGTTGGCATTTTTTTTTAGATTTGGAAGTCACACAGTTTGCTTCCTCTGTATTCTACTGGTCATGGCAGCTACAAAGGCCTATCTAAATTCAAAAAGGAGGGAACAGACCCTTTCTCTCAATGGAGGAGTAAGTACAACATGGTATTGTAAGAAAACATGGTAAAAACAAAATCTGCCAAGGTCATTTCCAATATTTTGCTATTATCAAAAAATGTTGGTAAGGACATTTTAAAGATTTTTGGTATGTGGCATCAAATTCTCTCTACAAAGTTTTGCAAATTTATTTTGCCACCAGTGATGATTGAAAAAGTCCATTTCCTGAGATCAGAGAGGTGGCTTAGTAATTGAGTAAAGGGCTGGCTGTTTTGTGTGAGGCCATGGGTTCAAGCCCTGGCGTTGCTTATACCAGAATAATGCTCTGGTTCTCTCTGTCCGAAAAAAAAAAAAAAAAGGTGGTGGGAAAAGCCATGATGCATTTTTGCATAGTAAAACAGAAAAATACATCATGACTTTTCCAACAAGCCAATAAGTAAAGAAAGAGTCCAATCCTTCATGTACCAGTACAAAATTTATTTAAAAAAAAAAAACTTTGCCGGGGGCTGGGAGATTGATCACCTTGCAGAGTACACACTATGCCTGGCATAAGGACCTGTGTTTGATCTCCTGGCTCCATACCCCATGTCTCCAGCCAATACATGTAGTGCTGGGGATCACACTCTGGACCCCCATGCCTGAGAGTCCAATATCTTATCTACTGCACCACCTCCAGGGCCGCTGGAGGATATTAGCACATAAAGTACTTGTAGTTTAGGCTTCTACAATTCTAAATAGGCCCAACATGAGATACCCTTTGTAGATTCAGGAGATAAAGCTAACTGGCAAGAGAGTTATGCCAGTTATATGCTAACAAATCAGACCCAGACTTAGTGTGCTCAGACAGAACACTATGATTTCTTACAGGTCTGGGAGTTGACTGGGTGGTCCCTTGGGTAACTGCAGTCTGTTAACAGTGGTCTAGAAGGTCTGAGGTGGGTAGACCTCTAAGCAAAAACAAAGCATCAGAAGTTGTACAACATCACCTTGGCACTATTCATTCTGGCCAGAGCAAGTCACAAACCAGATTCCAGGGGGAGACAAAGGGGCATCCCACCTTGAGCAGGGGAGATAGTATAATGGTTATGCATAAAGATTCTACTACCTGAGGCTTTGGGTCCCAGGTTCAGTCCTCAGCACCACCATAAGCCAAAGATGCGCTGTGTTCTGGTAAAAATAAAATAAAAACTATAATCCCACCTCATGGTAGCAGCAATTAAGTTGCACTGCACAAGTGCCAAAGTGGAAATTCAGACTCCCAAGAAGAGCAGCTAAGGGGCCTAGGCACAGGGGCAGGATGATGGGTAATTCTGTTGGTGTCATTACTGTAGCAGTACATATACTCAGTGGTCAATGACCTTTGCCCTCTCTTTTGTCAAAACTGATGCCTCCTAACACAAGCCTAACTCTATTCTTCATCTATTGGGTTGTCAGGAAAGTCAACATTTTTCTATGTTTTTCTTTGCAAAATTGTGTCATGACTTTTTCTACAATCCAATAGCTTGGAGGTTCTGCCCATGACTGTGTTTCTAGCTTGGGGCCCAGAATATGCTGCTTGGCCTTGCTGATTCATCTCAGGATTTGATTTGGATTATTCTGATAGCTTCCCTTCTGCTACTGGCCCCAGCTTCCCGGAACTCACAGCCCTGGCCCAGCCCATCTGGCAGATCCACCCGCCTTCCCCTTGGGGAAGTTCACACAGCATTCACTTGACCAGTTTCTCTGGAAATCTGCTTAATATATCTGAAGATGCAAAATATTTCCTCTTTCATTCACTTTTAATCATTGTAACAAAGCTCCAGTAATTCAAGTCTTTGAGGAATTGCACAATCTAATCTCCCAAAATAGTGGTGTGTGTGGAGGGGGAGGCTGTCACACATATGTCCTTTAGAGCTAAAAGTTATTCAAAATATAAACCTAGACCTGCAAGAAAGGTACCTGCTCTGCCATGCATACAATCCGGGTCTGAGCCCAGACCCCAGTGCACTGTGGGAAGCTTTGGGGTTGTGCTGTCTCTCCCTCTGTCTCTCTGTCTCTGTCTTTCTATCTGAAAACAGTGACCAAGAGTTGTGATGCTCTTACAATGCATATGTACACAGTTACTGGTAAAGAGTCTAAAAGGAAAAAGACTATAAGATGGAAACTTGCAGAATGGTTTATTGGAAGGGTTACTGAAAAGTCACATTTTCCTAAGAAAATCATATATTTGCTGAAGTAGTAACATGATCTGCTGCCTAAGGAAAGAGCAGAGCCATGTGTAGAATTATTGGGTAGTAGAAATTGAGATTTTTTTAATCTTTTTTTTGTGGGAGACAGCTTTTTGGTAAAGATATTAACTTGCTAGTTACTAAAATTGACTCTAGTTTCTTAAGATGTTAAGTGACAAAATCCAAAATGTACAACAATTGCATAGTAAAGTACCTTTGTGTGAAAAGGGGTAATCTGTCGTGTCAGGTCTCATACCAAAGACATAGCAATGGCATAATGTGTGTGTTTGGTGTGTGTAGAAGGGACAAAAATAGATGTCTGACAGCAGAACAGGGAGTTCAGATTATCCTTTTTTTTTTTTAATGTTTGTTCCAAAAACAAATCCTCACTCTGAGTGCAGGTGTTGTCGGAAGGGGAGTCTCAGGCCTGGAAATGCTCAGGTCTTTCTTAGACTAGCATCTGTAAAATGAAACATGATTTTCAGGTGACTTCTGCTGTCATGCCTAAGACATGTATGTGTAGATGTGTTCCAGGGCTGGCCTTACCTGAGCTGTAGAATCCCAACAGGTAGAACCTTTCTGAGTTTTGAGTCTGGACTTGATAAAGACAAGGGGATAGGTGACAGGTTCTCTGAAAGACTTGAAAGTTAGGATCCTGTGAAGGACAGGGCAGAGAAGTCTGACTTTGCCTCCTCCCACCAGGCACAGCACACATTGGTCCACCTGAGGCAAAGAACCTTTCTGAGAGGCATGAGGGGAAAATAATTAAAAAGTGGAAAACAGAGCGAGCTACAAATATTCCACTCACTAGCTTAGCGTTTTCAAAGCTCTTTTACATCCATGATGTACTGTGACCCTAGAAAATCCTTATGAATGGGCAGGCAGGTGCTGGTCATCCGTTTTATGAATGAGGAAGGAAGCTGAGGCCTAGAATGCAGAGTCACAGCAGGTGATGGAGCCAGGACTCAAACTCTGAACTCTACAATTGTAAGTCAGATATGTTTATTTATGTTTCCCAGGGAGTCCACAGAGCATCCGGAGTCAGTTTCAGCTTCTCACTTAGCATCTGTGGCCTCTGGGGCAAATTACTGAGTGTTTCTGCACCTCACCATTATCTTCCTTGCAATGGGACTCGTATGAGGATTAAATGAGCAGAGACATGGTAAAGTTATTACTTCTAGTAAGTGCTCTCTAAAAACTACTTCTACTGACCCAGGGGGTGCTGAGGGAAGTAGAGTGCTTGCCTGGGTTCTGTTCCTGGCACCATGTGAGAGCACCACAAATAGCACCAAAGAAACTCCATGGACAGTGAAGTGATGATGTTTTGCTATCTCTCCCTCTTTCTTTCTCTCTAAAAATTATAGACTGAGTGGACTAGGGAGGTAACAAAGTAGTTTATATAACAGACTTTCATGCCTGAGGCTCCAAGGTCTCAAGTTCAATGTCTGCCACCACCATAAGCTAGAGCTGAGTAGTACTCTGTCTTAAAATAAATATAGAACATAAATCAGGTAGTTCAGAGGTATAGTAAGAGCCCAAGGCCCTGCATTCATTCCTCAGCACTGTATTAAAAACAACAACAACAACAACAAAAACCAATCTCTTGTCTTTACTTTCAGAGATAAAGAGAAACATGAGAAGAATGGCAACTGTGAGAAATACAAGAACCACAGAGAGAAGAGAAAGGGTAAGGAGAAAAGTTCAGAAGCAGAAATAGTTCCCACATGTGAGTGTGCATCTCAGGCCGTGAGAACAGGAAGGTGGTGACCAGGGGCAGCCAGGCTCAGGCCAGCAGTGCCAGCAGGAAGTTGCTGTCACCCCCATCTTGGCCCCTGACCTGCAGAAGCTCACTGCTTGCAGAGGCCTGAGGCCAGCTGGCAGCTTTCTTGGCATGGGGAGTGAGCCAGGTAGGGCAGCAAAGATGTGGTAAGGCACCTGGGCCTCCCTGCGGGGCCTGTGGTCTGTGTAAGCTGGACGTGTCGACAGGTGAGTTAAGGTGGCCTCGCTCAGGTTCGTCTAGTGGTGTGCTTAGTGAAAATTAAGAACTAGTTCCTTGTGATTCTTTTTTATTTTGATTTTGATTATGCTACTGCATGATTCCATTGTTCACGGCAGACTTTCTTTCTTTCTTTCTTTCTTTTGATTTCAGTTGGAAAGAGACAGAAAGGGAGAGAGAAGGAGAGAGAGGGAAAGAGAAAATGAGGCCACAACACTTTTCTATTGTTTATGTAACCTTCCCTTGGTGCTGAACATGGTGCTCCTATGTGCCGAGGGGGCTCAAACCTGAGTCCTTGTGCATGACAAAGTGTGTGCTCTACCTGCTCCCTACATTCACGGATCTTTAAAAGGTTGTCAGCTTTAAACTGTTTCTAAGACTTTGTGAGAGCTGTGTGCCTCTCTTTGGGAGGTAGGAGGATATGGACAGAATTTGGTGTTGGATGTGGTGTGGAACTATATATTGTGAACTTAAAATCTTGTAACCCAGTATTTATCATTAATAAAAAAAATGGGGGGGAAAGGTTGTTAGCTTTACACACCCATTGGAGTAGCTAAAAGCAAAAACAAATAAACAATGTGATCACACCAAACATTGGCAAGGATGCAAACAATAGGCGCTCTTACTCATTGCTGGAATGCAAAATGGCGCCACTGCTCTGGAAAACAGCTTGGTAGTTTCTGAGAAAGTCTATCATGTGCCTCTCATGTGACCCAGCAAGCCCATTATAGGTGTTAAGCTAGAGTCATGCTTCTACCAAAACCTAAACATGAATGTTTATAGTTCACAACCTCATCACTCACAATTGCTCCTGACTGGAAAAAAGCATATGTATTCTCCGGCTGATGAATGGGTAAACATGCTGCTGGTACATCAATATCCAGGAACATCACTTAGCAATGGAAAGGAGCTAAATTCTGAGCCAGAGAGACAACCTGGATAATGTAGCCATAAGCTGCTTAATGATGTTCCTATTAATGACAGATGGCATATACAACAGCAGTCCCAACCATCTAGGTTTGTGGGATTACACTCAATGACTTTCACACAGGAGCAAGATTGCTTAATGATGCATCTCGAAGAATGAATCTTCATTGTGAAGACTGTACGTGCTGCTGAGTGAAAGAAACCAGATTCAAAAGGCTGCATGGCTCCAGGTGTATGGCATTCTGGTATCCACAAATGTATACATTAGAAAACAGAGCAATGGTTGCCAGGGGTTGGGGCTGAGGGGCAGGCCCTAGCATATAGAGGGTGGGTATTTTTTTGGGGGGTGGTGTGTCATGAAAGTGGTGTTAGTTATACTGCTGTACTCTTCCTTTTACTGAAATTCATAGAACTGTACCCTAAAGGGTGGGTTTGACTGTAAATTGTAGCTCAATTTAGCACCAGAGTAAATCTACTTCCCACACTCCCACTTAGACTCACCCCCTGAAAAAACATGACCAGAGAGAAGGCTCTTGGGCCCCAGAACTGATCCTGCCCTTACTGAGGGGGCTGTGCATGAGAATCACCAGGGAGTTTCAAAATGCCAGTGCTGGGCCAGAGAGGTGTGGTGGTGTAGCCGGAGAGCTCAGGCCTTGCACACTCCAGGCCCTGGGTTTAATCCCACCATCAGGGGGTTGGGTGGTGGAGAACCTGGCTAAGGGCTCATAGTACAAAGTGCAAGGACCCACACAAGGATCCGGGTTGAGCCCCCAACGCCTCACTTGAGGGGAGTAGCTTCACAAGCGGTGAAGCATGTCTGCAGGAGTCTTTTTCTCCCCCCACCTCCACCTCCTCCTCCCCTCTCAATTTCTCTGGCCTAGCCAATAAAAAATGGGGAAAAATGGCTGCAGGAGCAGTGGATTTGTAGTGCTGACACCAAGCCCCAGCAATAAACCTGGAGGCAAAAAAAAAAAAAAAAAAAAAATTCTTACCATCACACTGAAACAGAAAAGACAAAAAACAAATAGAATTAGCATAAATGACAAAGCAGTGCCCGCGTATCTCTCACTTTTATTCATAATTATTATGTCTTTTTTTTAAGGTTGTGGAAGCTTAAAATGGAATGACACTGCAGTCAACAAGCAGTAATGGTAGTCATGACGAATAAAGGAGGAAACACATGGATGAATGAAGGCCGTTTGCAGAGTCCCAGGGTGCAATCTGTGGGGCGGCTCCTCGAAACTTTGAAGAGACATTTCCCAGGAGGGAAGGCAGGGAGAGTGGAGTCTTCCAGCAGACTCTGCCCCACCCTGGCACCTGCCAGCCTTCCCTCCTTCCACTCAGTTCTCCATCCTGGATGGCAGCATGTGGTACTAGAGTCCCAGACTACTCAAGGAAAGTGCAGAGATTTAGAGATTTATTTATTACTTAATTCATAAGAGGGGGGGAGAAGTGAGAAAAGTTGGCGGGGGGGAGAGGGAGAGAGAAGAGAGCAACACTCTGGCACATGGGATGCCAAGATTCAAACTCAGGACGTCATGTTTGAAAGCCCAGTGCTTTATCCACTGTGCTATCTCCCGGGTCCTTAGCCTGAAGAATTTTAGTAGTAGATGCTAGAGTCTCTGCTGCCTGGTGCTGCTTTAGCCTGGGACTGACAGGGTCATTAAGGGAGCAGATTCAGGTGTGGTGATACAGGGATGGTTAGGGAGACTTAAAGTTGTTACTCCCCCTCACTGTGTGCTAGTTACACAGTCCCCTCTGCCTGGTGTGGCCAAATTTGCCTATGAGCCCCACTCTTGAATGGCACGCGCTCACTTAGCAAGCCACCTTTAAGTGGAAAGACATGGACATCTGTCGACACACATGGGATGCTATTATAGAGAGCCTGGTCACACTGGCCTGCCTGTATCCTGCATTGTGAATGCAGGTCAAAGGGTGCAAGTGGGCAGAGTATCAAGGTTGTGCATGGGTAAGATACTAGAGTGCACTTGGTTCTAGGGTCTATTCCTTCTCCTATCTCCTACAGACTACAAACTCTGTGGGGTGACAGCTCCCAGGCCTGGTGCTGGGGTCTGCTTTCTGCACCCCAGCTGTAATTTTGCCCACATCAGGGGTTCCTGCTGCTTGTTGCTCCCCAGCTGCCCCTTCCACAGTCTCCTCATCGTTCTTAGCAGCAGTCCC
>NW_026648076.1:85000-99629 GCF_950295315.1 Erinaceus europaeus | reverse complement strand
ATCAGTAACAACAATAATGATAACTACAGCAATAAAAAAACAAGGGCAACAAAAGGAAATAAATATTTTTAAAAAGAGCAACAACAATAATAATATTAATAGTGATATTATAATAATAATAAGGCTGGGGAGACAGCATGATGGTTCTGCAAAGAACTCTCCTGCCTGAGACTCTGAGGTCCCAGGTTCGATTCCCAGCACCACCATCAGCCAGAGCTCAGTGGGGCTCTGGTGTCCCTGTCCACCTACCCACCTATCTATCCATCCGTCTGTCTGTCTGTCTGTCTGTCTGTCTGTCTTTCTCTGCAGCTGCCTCTCTCTTATTTAAGTCAAATCAAATCCTTTTCTAAGATGCAACAGAACTCCAGGGATGGCCAAAGACAGTCCACAGATAAGGAATAGGGATGTGACCCTGGTGAACCGGGGTGGGCACTGGGTGGGCACGGGGTGGGCATTGGGGTGGGCACTGGTGGGCACTGGGGTGGGCTCATGGTGGGCATGGTGTGGGCACTGGGTGGGCACTGGGGTGGGCACTGGGGTGGGCACCGGGGTGGGCTCGTGGTGGGTATGGTGTGGGCACTGGATGGGCACTGGGGTGGGCACTGGGTGGGCACTGGGGTGGACTCATGGTGGGCATGGTGTGGGCACGGGGTGGGCACTGGGTGGTACTGGGGTGAGCACTGGAGTGGGCACTGGTGTGGGCACTGGGGTGGGCACTGGTGTGGGCTCATGGTGGGCATGGTGTGGGCACAGGGTGGGCATGGGGTGGGCACGGGTGGGCACTGGTGTGGGCTCATGGTGGGCATGGTGTGGGCATGGGGTGGGCACTGGGTGGGCACTGGTGTGGGTATGGTGTGGGCACTTGTGTGGGCATGGAGTGGGCACAAGGTGGGCATGGGGTGGGCACTGGGTGGGCACTGGTGTGATCACAGGGTGGGCATGGGGTGGGCACTGGTGTGAGCACTGGCTGGGCACTGGAGTGGGCACTGGTGTGGGCTCACAGTGGGCATGGTGTGGGCACGGTGTGGGCACTGGTGTTGGTATGGTGTGGGCACTTGTGTGGGCATGGGGTGGGCACGGGGTGGGCATGGGGTGGGCACTGGGTGGGCACTGGTGTGAGCACTGGGTGGGCACTGGTGTGGGCACTGGGTAGGCACTGGTGTGGGCACTGGATGGGCACTGGGTGGGCACGGTGTGGGCACTGGGATGGGCACTGGTGTGGGCACTGGTGTGGGCTCAGGGTGGGCACTGGTGTGGGCACTGGGTGGGAACTGGTGTGGGCACTGGGTGGGCACGGGGGTGGCAAAGAGGGCGGCTTCCTTCAGACATGGCTGGAACAGATGGCTCAGAAGAGCCAGGAGTAGCAGGAAGGAGGAGCCCATCTGGGGAGAACCAGGCTGGGCCCCTCCCTCCCGTGTGTGTGAGTGTGTGTGTGTTAGTGTGTGTGTGAGTGAGTGTGTGTGTGTGAGTGTGAGTGTGTGTGTGTGTGTGAGTGTGTGTGTGAGTGTGTGTGTGTGAGTGTGAGTGTGTGTGTGAGTGTGTGTGAGTGTGAGTGTGTGTGTGAGTGTGTGTGAGTGTGTGTGTTAGTGTGTGTGAGTGTGTGTGTGTGAGTGTGTGTGTATGTGTGTGTGAGTGTGTGTGTGTGTGTGAGTGTGAGTGTGTGTGTGTGAGAGTGTATGTGTGTGTGAGTGTGTGTTAGTGTGTGTATGAGTGTGTGTGAGTGAGTGTGTGTGAGTGTGTGTGAGTGTGTGTGTGAGTGTGTGTGAGTGTGTATGAGTGTGTGTGTGTGTGTGAGTGTGAGTGTGTGTGTGTGAGTGTGAGTGTGTGTGTGAGTGTGTGTGTTAGTGTGTGTGAGTGTGTGTGTGTGAGTGTATGTGTGTGTGTGAGTGTGTGTGTGAGTGTATGTGTGTGTGTGTGAGTGTGAGTGTGTGTGAGTGTATGTGTGTGTGAGTGTGTGTGTGTTAGTGTGTGTGTGAGTGTGTGTGAGTGTGTGTGAGTGAGTGTGTGTGTGAGTGTGTGTGTGAGTGTGTGTGTGTGTGAGTGTGAGTGTGTGTGTGTGTGTGAGTGTGTGTGAGTGTGTGTGTTAGTGTGTGTGAGTGTGTGTGTGAGTGTATGTGTGTGAGTGTGAGTGTGTGTGTTAGTGTGTGTGAGTGTGTGTTTGTGTGTGAGTGTATGTGTGTGTGAGTGAGTGTGTGTGAGTGTGTGTGAGTGTGTGTGTTAGTGTGTGTGAGTGTGTGTTTGTGTGTGAGTGTATGTGTGTGTGAGTGAGTGTGTGTGAGTGTGTGTGAGTGTGTGTGAGTGTGTGTTAGTGTGTGTGAGTGTGTTTGTGTGTGAGTGTATGTGTGTGTGTGAGTGTGTGTGAGTGTGTGTTAGTGTGTGTGTGTGTGTTAGTGTGTGTGTGTGAGTGTATGTGTGTGTGTGAGTGTGTGTGTGTGTGTGAGTGTGTGTGTGAGTGTGTGTGTGTGTGTGTGTGTGTGTGTGTGTGTGTGTGTGTGTGTGTGTGAGTGTGTGTGACAGAACAAAGAGCCTGTCCTGCAGCCCAGCCCTGCGGAGTAAGGAAGGCATTGTCAGCCCAGCCCTGTCTCCCTTATCTATGCTCCTTTCCTGTCTTCCCCAGAACCTGACAATGGAGCTCAACTTTAATTCTGGCCTAGAGGAGGAAGGCGCACTCCTTCACAAAGATGGGGTGAAGAGGAGGAGGGAGTTGCTGACAAAGGAGATGGGTGTGGGCTCAGCTCAGCGCAGCCCCTGACACATGCAGCTGCCTGGGCTGGGGAGAGAGGGGGCGGGGGCTGGGGGCGCCCAGGCGACTCAAGTCACTTCAGCTGAATCATCACTGGGTTGGGTTTTTTTTTCATTTTTTTTTTTTTTGAAGAGACTCTTTTGGGAAAGCGTGGTTCGCAAATACGTTAATACTGAGTTTTTTTTTCTTTTAATTGTATGATGTCCTTCCAAGGATGCACCCAGATAGAGTGATTTTTAATGATACTGAGAAAGAACATTGAATTGCAGGCAAAATTAAGGAACTCTGGGATAATTCTCCCTCTGAAACAGGTGACAGGCAGGGACCAAAATGTCTCACCAACTGTTAGGCTTCTACTAGGTCCATTTCCCTTTTTATTTATTTATTTATAGTTTACCATCAGGCTTGTTGTGAGGGGCTTACTGCCTACACAATACACAACTCCCACTGGTCATTTTATATGAAGCACTATTTCTATCTCTTCCTACTCGATAGGACAGAGAGAAATGGAGAGCAGAGGGGGCATAGAGAGAGAAAGACAGAGAGACACCTGCAGCCCTGCTTCTCCGCTCCTGAAACCCCCCCAACCCCCGCAGGTGGGACCAGGGGCTTGAACTCTGGTCTTCTGCCTGGTGATGTGTGTGCTCAGTCAGGTGCACCCCAGAGAGAGAGACAGAGAAGATACCTGCAGCCCTGCTTCCTCACTCCTGAAGCTTCCTACCTGCAGGCAGGGACCAGGGGCTTGAACCAGAGTCCTTGCACATGGTAAGGCGTGCACTCCAGTGAGTGTGCCACCACCTGGCCCCCTTGAGTTAATGTCTTTCCATTCTAACAGGTGCCAGGAGTGGGATTACTAGGATACCTGGCGGAAGTCTTTAATTTCTTGAGGAAGTTGTTGGTTTGTTTTTGCCCCTCTGTGATGGTCTTTCTCAGATCTTTAAAAGCAATTCCAAATTGCATAGCAGCGCAACTCGCTCCCCCTTTTCCTGTCACTCCAAGGAGGCTCCGAGCTCACCTGGCATCGCTCCATCTCTCCTTTTTGTTTGGGGGGGGGCGGAATGTGATAACTATATATATTTTTACTGGACAGAGACAGACATTGAGAGGTGGCGGGGGGATATAGTGAGGGAGAGAGACAGAGACACCTGCAGCCCTGCCTCACCGCGCGTGAAGCTTTCCCCTGCAGGTGGGGCCTCTCTGTCTCTTCTGAACGAGACAGGAGCGCACAGAGCAGCTTCTGAGCCGTCCGCTTCCTCCTGTGCTGTGCCTCCTGTGCTCCTGTGCAGGCCGCCGCTCAGAGAGGGAGGCATCCTGTCCTGAGTGCTGTGTGTTTGTCTGTCTGCCCACGTGCCCCGTTCACCCTTCGCCTCACGTGTCTGAGACACGGGCCTTTACTATTTCACTGGTGGTGACGGCTCCTGGCCTCCATGGAGTGAATGCACCGCGTGCTCCAGCCATTTTTTATGTCTTACTTGAGAATCTGATAACAGCTCCATCCAGAGAGAGGAAGGGAGGTGAGACACAGCGCAGTGGCCTCCTCTCAGCCGTGGGGGAGGCTGCGGGTAAGAACAGCAGGTGTGGAGGTGTGGGCGACGCCGAGGGCCGGGCGGGTCCCTGGTGCAGGCTGGCAGCCCGCTCTCGCCCTGCATGTACTCTGCGACGTTCAGCTCCGTGGGCAGCTCTCGGTGGAGCCAGATAGCTGCTTCGATCACAGGACTTGCAAGGCCTAGGTGTGACGCGTCGCAGGGCCGCCGCTCGGATCAGGGTCCTCCCGGGGGCCTCCGTCACTCTGAGCAGATGGCGTCTGGCCCCTTAGCGTCTTTTCTCACATTGCTGAAGGGAGCAGAGACTCCTCACCTCGTGGAGGGTGACCTTGAGCAAAATGCAGCCTCTTTGAATGCCGTCTCCTCTGCTCTGCGTCTTGAAAAGCCAGAAGGGGGAGGGATGGAGAAGGAAGAGGAGGAGGAGGAACACAGGGTGGAGAGGAGCCCGACTATTCTTTTTTAAAAAATTTTATTTTCCCTTTTGTTGCTCTTGTTTTTTTATTGTTGTTGTAGTTATTGTTGTTGTTATTGGTGTTGTTGTTGTTGTGTAGGACAGAGAGAAATGGAGAGAGGAGGGGAAGACAGAGAGGGGGAGAGAAAGACAGACACCTGCAGACCTGCTTCACCGCCTGTGAAGCGACTCCCCTGCAGGTGGGAAGGCGGGGGCTCAAACCGGGATCCTTACACCAGTGCTTGCGCTTTGTGCCACCTGCTCTTAACCCGCTGCGCTACCGCCCGACTCCCGGAGCCAGACTATTCTAAAGATTCTCTGCAGAGGCCAGGAGGTAGTGCACACACTGTGGTGCACAAGGACCCAGGTTCAAACCCCTGGTTCACACCTGCAGAGGGAGGCTTTGTGAGTGAAGCAGGGCTGCAGGCTTCTCTCTCCCTCTGTTTCTCCTTCCCCTCATAATTTCTGTCTCTATCCAATACTAAACAAATAAACAAATAAATAAAAATTTAAAAAGGGGCCGGGTGGTGGCTCACCTGGTTTTGAGCACACATGTTATGATGCACAAGGACCCGGGTTCGAGCCTCTGGTCTCCACCTGCAGGGGGGAAACCTCTTCAAGTGGTGGAGCAGGGCTGCAGGTGTCTCTCTGTCTCTCTCCCTTTCTATCATCCGGTCCCTCTCAACTTCTGGCTGTCTCTATCCAATAACTAAATAAATAAAGATAATGTTTTTAATTTTAAAAAGATTCTCCGGAAGTCAGAGCAGAATGCAGGCCCAGTTCTAGTTGTGAGACCAACAGCTAGATGCCAAGACCGTGCACAGGAAGCCACAGGGGCGGGAGACAGTTGACACCAGTGACAGTGGGGTCGCCAGTTGGAATAAGACTCTCTCGCCTTTTACTCCTGTGAGAAATGCCACTGAAAACGGTTCTGGCCGCTGAGCCCAGCCCGCAGTCTGCCAGGCTGTGCCCACTACTGTCCCTCAGATCCGTGTCCCCACGCCCCTCAACCTCCACCTGCCTTCTCCACCACGCTGTTTGGGCTCTGCATTCTCTTTTCTTTTTAAAACTATTTTTATTCATTTATTATTGGATAGAGACTGAGAGATATTGAGAGGGAAGGTGGAGATAGAGAGGAAGAGAGACCCCTGCAGGTGTGGACCAGGGGCTTGAACCTGGGTCCTTGCACACTGTGATGTGAGCGCTTAACCAGGTGTGCCACCGCCTGGCCCCCAGGTCCCGCGTCTCCTGCCGCACTAAGCCCTTGGAGTTTCTCCTCCCCTACCCGCACAGCAGCTTGGCCAGGAAGATGTGTCTGTGCAGTTTGCTGGAGCACCAGAACGGAGGGGAGAGAAGGAAGCCAGCCAGATGCTCTTGCTGGAGCCAGGGAGGGACGGCCAGCCCGGGCTGCAGCGCAGACAGACTCAGGCCTGTGAGGGTTTGCACGGGGTGGGAAGTGCAGAACAGACTGTGTGCTGTCCTCTGTTGGGTCCTGGGTTCAAACCCCAGCCCCACGTGGCAGAGTGGTGCTGGGCTGTCTCTGTGTCTGTGTGTCTGTCTGTCTCAAATGATAAGAAAGCCTCAGCTGGGATGGTATCACACATATGAGAGGTCTGGTACTGCTATTTCTATTAGTGATTTAATAATGATGAACAAGATTGTAAGATAACAAGGGTTCAATTCCACAGTCTTGTGTCCCATCCCCTCCATCGGAAGCTTCCCTGTTCTTTATCCCTCTGGACCCAAATTCTTTATGGGGAGCAGAAGGTGGGAATTCTGGTTTCTGTCATTGCTTCTCCACTGGACATGGGTGTTGGCAGGTGGATCCACACCCCCAGCCTGTGTCTGTCTGTCCCTAGTGGGGCAGGGCTCTGGGGAGGGGAGGCTCCAGGACACATGGGTGAGGGCGTCTGCCCAGGGGCGTCAGGATGGTGTCATGGTAGCATCTGCAACTTGGTGGCTGAAAAGCGTTAATATATAAAGCAGGACAAATTGTTTAATAGACAGGAACCTAAACGTAGGAATAGAGCAGATGAAAGTAGGGGGTCTTTGTATGGGCAGAAGTCTAATATGGAATTGTTCACAACAAGAACCTAACCTTGGTTATATCTAGAAGGTTCTTTTGAGATGAGATTCAAATGGAATTTGGCCCGAGAAGATCAACACACTGAGGCTTTATTTCTGAGATGTGAAGCTGATCTGAGGTGTGTGTCCGCTGCGGAGACAATGTCAGCTACATGTGCAGGGCTGTCTATCATGTCCTCCCAAAACACACCGGATATGCTGGGCCCTCAGGCATTTTTCTTTTTGGCTTTCAAATAACTACGGTGTTGTGTGTTGTCTGTCGCTCGCTTCTTGGAGGGACCCTTGGCAGGCTTTCACTGGTACCCACACTTTGGGGATGTCACCCCGAGTGTCCTCAGCCTCACTGCTGTCCCCTGAGGTGGTCTGACTTTAAAAGGCGAGAGAACCAGAATCTAACAGTGGCCTCAAAGGACTCTGATGGTGCTAAGTTCTTCTTCACGTTTCTAAAGAAAAGGCATCTTTAACAGCTGCAGAGGAGTAGTCAGGCTGGAGCCTTTGTCTCAAGCAAGAATGTAGGTAAGTCACTGAAAGACATTCAGTGGGGAGCAGCGGCTCGAACCCAGGTGCTTGGGCTCCATGCTGTGTGCTCAACTAGGTGAACCCTCCCCAGCCCCCTTGCTATTGATTTTTTTAAATCTTGTGGGTATTGTACTAATCTAGACATAGACCTCTTCAGTCCAGACCTACCGTAAGGTGGCTCTGAGAGTCACCCGCAGTGCTGTGCTCACCCCATCACACCTTCCCAGCCTCAGCTTACCCCACGGCACAGACGGGAGGTCCTCGGTCCCCGTGGACGGTGCTCGCTTTGTGCTGAGGGCATTTCTGCCAAGCGCAGACTTCCGAAGCTGGTTCCGTGGAGGTACTAAAGGGTGGCATCCGACTTTCACACATTTTCTATGAGTCAGCCGGCTAGGCGAACGCTTTCTGCTGTGTGGTGATTGGGAGGCCATATTCACTTGGACGCCATCTGGAAGCCCACAGATCTAGAGACTAATCTGTCACCGTCAGTTCCCATGGAGCTGGGGACGCAGCTCCATGCTCAGACAAGCCAGAGACAGAAAGCAGCCTGGGAAGAAGGCCTTCCCCTCCCCTCCACCTCCCCTTGCACCTGCACCTGCACTGCACCTGGATACAGGTTTCCATCACCTGGGGTGGCCTTGGAGTCACCGGCAGGAAGACCAGAAAATCTGGCCCCTGGGAAGAAGCTGCCTGTGAGACTGGGGTGGCCACCTTGAGGGGAGGGTGTGTGTGATGGGCTCTTCTATTCTGTCATGTCTGCAGGATGAGGCAGGCCCAGGGGTGTTGCTGGTGACCTCAGTCACTAGGAAAGGGACAGGAAGTGAGGAACTGAAAGAGAATTTTGACTCCATCTCCTCATGGTCATTCACCCCTGCTGGGAAATTGTGCAGATGCAGTCACATCTGCCATGTTGGCCCCTCAGGCTATTGCTAGTTCCCGAGAGAGTTGGGACATTCTTGGGGTGCCTGTTCCGCCATGTTGTGCCCTCAGGGCATTGTCAATAGTCGGAGTGCTGTGGTTACTCCTCCCTCCTCCCATTCTCATGAGAGTTATTCCCATAAAAGCCCTTCTTCCTCTCCTCGCTCTCTTGCCCGCTTTTCACCTTGGTGACGGAAGGGTGTGGCGTGTAGCAGGAGGCAGCCATTTTGGCTGGCTCCACGTGGCCCCATCTGCTGCGTTCCCACCCCAGAGGTCCCCACGCGAATAAAGGATTGTGTTCCCTTTCTGCTCCAAACCTCCTTTTTCACAGTGATTTACAAAATTACGAGATAACAGAAGTATAACTCCACACCGTCCCCACCACCAGAGTTCTGTATGCCCGTTCCTTCTATCGGAAACCCAGGTCACGGATATGGGTTGACTGTTGTTTAAACAACTATAACTATATATATGTGGGACTATGTGAAAACTTGGTAGAGCTTAGGGGAGCTCTCCCATGCTTGGATGGAGGTCTGGAAAGACACCCCACTTGTTAGCCTCTCTCCTTATAGAGATGAGCCAAGAGGGAAAGTCTCCCAGACTCAGTTTCTCCTTGTTAGTCTCCCAAGCTCACAGAAAACCTACAGGCCTCTCACACTTAGTTTCTCCCTGCTAGCAGCAGGCCACATGGCTGCCTGCTTTAGGGTTCACTCAGAGTTCACACATCCACTTCACCTTTTGATCACAAAGGAGAACACATTCTATCATACACCCCAACACAAGACAGTGAAAAACCCCCAAATCTTTTTTTCTTGTTATCCTTGATATCTGTGATTTACATCAAGTTTTGTTTTTCTTTTCTCTACCTCACCTTACTGGCTTAACCCCTATGCTTCTCTCAAATGCCTTTGGATAATTAACTTGCTTGCATCATGGAGACTAATCGTTTTGACCTTTATGTATCTCATCAATTCTTGTCATACCAACCCCCTACCATAGGGGCAAGCTGACCTTTAAGAAACCTGTAATTTCTGACATATGTGAAAAATGTCCTTTGTTCAACTCTCTATATAAACCTATACCTATCTCCAAGTAAATGAGTGTTCATACCATTGTACTCCCCGAGTCCTGCTTTCTGAATCACATGGTCCCTAAGAGCCGGTGAGAGAGGATCGGAGACTAGCCCCCTGGCTGGATCCCCTCCATGGGAGTGCCAACATATATATATTTGCCCATTTTTTCTGTGGTCCATCTTCCTTTCTGAGTCACACCTATCACTGCTTCCGAGTGTCCTTCCTTTTTTCCTCTTCTCTCTCTTGGTCCTGATGGAGCTGGAGTTCAGAGCCCTCTGGGCATCTTCCCCTGATATTTCTCCCCCTCTGGGAGCAGGGACCCAAATTCTTTATGGGGAGCAGAAGGTGGGAGGTCTGGCTTCTGTCATTGCTTCTCCACTGGACATGGGTGTTGGCAGGTGGATCTACACCCCCAGCCTGTGTCTGTCTGTCCCTAGTGGGGCAGGGGTCTGGGGAGGGGAGGCTCCAGGACACATGGGTGAGGGCGTCTGCCAGGGAGGACAGGATGGCGTCATGGCAGCGTCTACAGCCTGGTGGCTGGGTCTTAGTGAGTTTCTGAAGAAATCCCAGCTGTGTGTTGTTGAGTTTTCAGGGGATTTTTGGTTGCTTTTTCCACTTGCACAGGGGAGCGGTCTGCAAGGACACCCACATTTCAGTGGAATCTGCTTTTCCCTGTGGGGGCTTATTTGCAGGTCAAAAGACTGCAGCCACCTCTCTCTTCACCCTCTTCTTCTAAAGTAATTTTCACGGAAAGGGCCTGAATTCATTGTGATTTCAGTAAGATATATGGATTCTCCCTTACACAGCGCCGAGAACTGCAAGATGAACATTTTACCATAACATTAAATAAAACCAGTTGGATGAAAGATTGATTGTTCCATTAACCTGCAGTAAGTAGAGCAGTGGGAGAAGAGATCATAAAAGTAAGACCAAGAAATTATTAAACTTTTAAGTACCGGCCAATTTTTCCCCCTCATCTTCTAAGACAAGACAATGGTATTCAAGCCCTTGGCTCTTATTAGTTCTGTGAATTAGCAGTTTATAACCCTTGTTGTATTACTCAAGGAGAACTTTATACATCAGTTCTGAGTACAAGCTAGAGAACAGCCTGCAGAATGATGTCTTCTCACCCGCCTCCCTTTTCCCTGTGATCATGAAAGCTGAAAGCAGGCACTGGGAGTGTAAGAGACGATATGCACTGTAACTGGGGGTGAATCTGTACTCGCTTCCCCTTCTCCTTCTGGGCGTATCTCTCTCTCTCTCTCTCTCTCTCTCTCTCTCATATACAAGGACACAAGTCTCCTATAAAAGTACCATTCTTTCTAGGTCAGAAATGTGAAAGTTAGAGACTCCCCAAGGTACAACTGTCATGGAAAGAAATACCCCAAATAGTTCATGCACAAACTCTCCCTCAGTCTGGAACATTAATATTTTTATTATCATTATTTATTTACTGGATACAGACCTTCAGAAATCAAGAGGGAAGGGAGGGATAGAGAGGGAGGAGGGCAGGAGGTGGTGCTCAGCCTGGTTGAGCTCACATGTTAGAATGCATAAGGACCCAGGTTCAAGCCCCTGGTCCCCCACCTGCAGGGGGAAAGCTTTGCAAGTGGTGAAGCAGGGCTGTAGGTGTCTCTCTGTCACCCCCTTTCCTCTCAATTTCCAGCTGTTTCTAGCCAATAAATGAATAGATATTAAAGCATATTATAAAAAAGAAGAAAGCCCAGAGACATCTCTCATGTGACTACATTTCCAAATTCAGTGACGTCTCCTTCGTGACTGGGAAACCAGTCAGCCTCCCTTGGCTCTGACTTTGGTTTGCTTCTCTGAACATGTCACTTGGGGAAGGGGAGAAAGATGTATTTTTTTAAGTATTTCATTTGTTTTAATTATTTTTTTTTTGAGAAAGAGATGCAGAGAGAGAAAGACACAGAGAGAAACACCAGAGCACTGCACAGCTCTGGCTTATTGTGGTACAGGGGATTGAACCTGGGACTTCAGAGCCTCAGGCATGAGAGTCTCTTTGCATAACCACTATGCTATCTTCCTCTGCCCCAGATGTACTTTTTTTTTAACCACAGCACTGCTTAGCTCTGGATGATGGTGATGTGGGGGGTTGAACCTAGGACTTCAGAGCCTCAGGCATGAGAGATGTATTTTTTTTTACAGAACTCTTGACCAAGTCAACGTGATCCCTGTAATGAAATAATCTGTGGGATCACTGAGTCATTCACTGCTCAGCTCAGAATAGTAGCCTGGATTCATCACTGCTCATTCCATTCTGTTCTAAGTGAGAGCAATTATTTTTTTTTATCCTGTAATTATATGTAATCCAAGCTAATCCACCAGCTTCAAATACCAGAAGCTACAGTAGTCTAGGAGAGGTGTGTGGTTGTAATGATCTTTTCTGTGCTGAAGTTCAAGGAGGGGCTATTCAGAACAAAGAGAGACCATAGTTAACACAAGGGTGTCCTCTGAGGATGGCCAAGGGTCGAGTGAAAGCCAGGCTGAGCATTAGAATACTTCTACTGAATGATGTTTCAAAGATACCAAGAAAATGAAGAGTCCTGCAATATTAATAGCAAAACACACATAAAACCATAGCCGTGCCCAGAAACGTAATGACTTAAAGAAAAAAAAGGAAGGAAACGGGCAAATACAGCCTGGAGAAGATGAATTTGATTTAAATGATTGCTTTCCTGTGCTTTTTAAATGCTTTTATTAGTGGTTTAATAATGATGAATTTCACTGTGCTCTTTTAAAGGATAGATTGACATTTTTACTGTTGTGGTCCTAGTGTAGTGCCCAGAATTAGAAAGAATCCTTCCAAATGTCTGACGGATGGGCGGTGAAGAGATAAGTGGATGGAGAGATATGGGGAGATCAGTGAATGACTGGGTTAATACAGGGATGAGTGGATGGATGGATGGATGGATGGATGGATGGATGATGGATGGATGATGGATGGATGATGGATGGATGGATGGATGGATGGATGGATGGATGGATGGATGGATGGGTGGATGGATGGATGGATGATGGATGGATGGACGGATGGATGGTGGATGCATGGGTGGGTGGATGGGTGGATATATGCTGGAGAGTCAAAGATTTTATTTGTTTATTCATAAGAAGATAGGAGGAGAGAGAAAACCAGACATCACTCTGGCACATTTGCTGCCGGGAATCGAACTCAGGACCTCACGCTTGAGAGTCCAAAGCTTTATCACTGTGCCACCTCCCAGAGCACTGATGGATGGATATATGGGTGAATGAATGGTAGATGGGTGGATGGATGGATGGATGGATGGATGGATGGATGGATGGATGGATGGTTGGATATATGGATGGGTGAATGATATATGGGTGGATGGATAATGGATGGATGGACAGATGATGGGTGGGTGGGTGATGGATGGGTGGATGGAAGGATGGGTGGGTGAATGGATGGGTGCATGGGTCAGTAGATGAATAAGAGTAAAACAGATTGGACAGACAGATGGGAGATGAACATGTCACTAAGTATAAGACATGGACAGTCAGATGTACAGTGAGCCCGTGTGGAGATGATTCAGGGCTAATGGTGAGGGAGGGGCTGCTTGCGGCAGACATGGGAAAGGGGGACGTTTCCCTTTGGCAAGGATCCCCGGTGGGTACAGCAGGCTCTTTTTCATGGGGAAAGTAGAAAGTGTTTTATAGGTGCACGGTGACATTCTCAGATCAGTAGGGAGGAAATTGAGTTATTTTTTTAAAGGTACGAGAGTTAGGCTGACATCAAAACACAGGCGAGGAGAACTGCGTGTTCACATGGCTGTCAAGAAAGATGTTTTGAATAAGAGGAACAGAGTACACTGGCAGGGATGCAGAGAGATCCCAGGGCAGAGCTGGGGGATGTGAAGGTTTCAGTGGAAGCTGGTCTGCTAGCATCTACCCTACCTTTCCATGGGGATTACGAAGGAGGGCAAAGCGTTTAGAGCAAGGAAGGCTAAAATTTTCAAGATCGATTTCTGATCAGTACTGATAAAAATGAAGCTTCTGCAGCAAAAGCAGCAAAAGCCACTCAAAATGTAGACAGTGCCTAGACTCCCTGGAGACTCCTAGTGAACTCGTCTCTGCGGTTACAAAGATGATGGGGCCGTGGGCGATGTCCACAGGGACTGCGTATTGGGTTTTCTGCTCTCGGGAAGTTTGTGGGCAACAAAAATAATTGTTGATAACAAGCCCAAATGTTCATCCCTAGGAGGCCGGGAAGGATTCTGTTACGAGGGACTTGGCACGCTCTACCCCCAAATCAACATTTCACCTTTTAGACAGCATGGAAACATTGGATATTAATAAGCCATATTAATAAACTGAAGGCTGTGTTCAAGGCAAGTTAAAGAGGAGATAGATAATCAGTGATACAGGGGGCCAGACGGTGGGGCACCCAGTTAAGCTCACATAGTACAAAGCACCAGGACCTGAGCAAGGATCCGGGATCGAGCCCCCGGCTCCCCACCTACAGCGGGGAAGCTTCACAAGCAGCTAGCAGGCCTGCGGGTGCCTCTCTTTCTTCCCCTCTCTATCTCCCACTCCCCTCTTCATTTCAGTTTCTCTCTGACCTGTCCAATAAAATGGGAAAAAGGCCACCAGGAGCAGTGGATTTGTACTGCTGGCACCGGCCACCAATGTTAACCCTGAAGGCAAAAACAAACAAACAAAAGAATTAGACGGTACAGTAAATTTCTGGGTTTAGGCTTATAATAATCACATCCAGAGATGTGGGGAAATATTTGATTTAGTCTCTTTGTTTCTTGAGCTGCATTCAATGCATTTTTAATTAGTGATTTTTAAAAATTTTTTATTTATAGAAAGGGAACACTGACTAAACCATAGGATAAGAGGGGTACAGTTCCACACAGTTCCCACCACCAGAACTCTGTATCCCCTCCCCTCCCCTGATAGCTTTCCCATTCTCTATCCCTCTGGGAGTATGGACCCAAGGTCACTGTGGGATGCAGAAGGTGGAAGGTCTGGCTTCTGTCATTGCTTCCCCGCTGAACATGGGCGTTGACAGGTGGATCCATCCTCCCAGCCTGTCTCTCTCTTTCCCTAGTGGGGCAGGGCTCTGGGGAAGCGGGGCTCCAGGACTCATGGGTGGGGTCGTCTGTGCAGGGAAGTCTGGTCGGCATCATGGTAGCATCTGGGACCTGGTGGCTGAAAAGAGAGTTAACACACAAAGCCAAACCAATTGTTGACCAATCATGAACCTAAAGGCTGGAATAGTGCAAATGATGAGTTGGGGGGTCTCTGTTTC